>NW_003303705.1:877952-889457 GCF_000142945.1 Phytophthora infestans T30-4 | reverse complement strand
TTCACCGAGACCGACACACCGAGCAGTGCTCTACCGTAGACCACAAGCGTTTATACATGCACTCGACGACAAGCAATTGGTGCTGGAAGCGTCGATGGTGATTGCTTTAGGCTTATTGTTAATAGTCAGTAGTCATCTCGCGACGACAGAAAAATATATGAAACTAATTCAATAGGTACTAAAATAGGAACTAATGCTATACTTGCACCACTAGGTAATAATAAATTTAAAAAATTTAATTTATGTTTTTTTATACCAATTATGTTAAAACCTAAATAAATAGTTAATGCTAAAGTAAAAGTAATAATTAAATGACTAGTCACAGTAAAACTGTACGGAACCATTCCAATTAAATTACATAATAAAATAAAAAAAAAAACAACAAAAATTAATGAAACAAAATATTTACCCGCTTTACCAATACTTGAATAAGTTAATTCAATAGTAACATTAAAAATCATTTCAAAAATTTGTTGAAAACGTGTTGGAATAAATTTAGTTTTTATACATGTAAAAATATATAAATAACTTAAACCTATTATTAAGATTAAAGAAGCGTTAGTAAATACAAAAGGTATTTGAAAAATAGGTAAAATTTCAAATTGTTCTAAAGGACTAAACATAAAGATTTTTAATTTATTAAATATAAATTAATTACCACCCCACCAGTAAACAGCTACAAATAAAAATAACCAAACAACATCAACAAAATGCCAATACCATGCAGCAGCTTCAAAACCGAAATGGTGTTGTTTTGTAAAATGATGATTAATTAATCTTAAAGTACTTACTATAATAAAAATAGTACCTACAATAACATGTATACCATGAAAACCTGTTAATAAAAAAATGGAGACTTATTCGACCTTGTGGCTCCCGCGTCACTCATGGCGACGAGATGGAGATTTGTTCCTCGCACTGGAGCTTTTATCTGTTCGGAAGCAAGATACCGCTGAAGTACGTCTGAAACTGGAGATATACGTGACTCGAGTTTGTGAAGAGGAAAGTGGATACGCGCATCCGCTAGTCATAGTGGCTATTGCCCGATTGGCTTTTCGATCAAGTCGAGCGAAAACGTCGGATATTTAGCACAAATTGCTGGATATTTTCGCTAAACTTTACCCAGGAGCTGCTACTTAATGGCTGAATGAAGACGAAGCGCAGCATATCCAGTCAACGGCTAGTGTATCAACTGGATCCGGTTCGATTATCTCTGGGCCAGCGTCTGTGGAGGATAAATGGAGTCTTTGAAGATTCAATATGGCTGTCGCTCGGAATCTATGGAAAATCTACTGAAGTTGGTGGGCCTGAAGAAAGTGAAGCAAGCTGCTGTAAATTTATTTAAGAATGCAATGGCCTTACAGCAATTATCGGCCACGCAACGGAAGAAAAACTTGATGGGGTTCAACTACAGCGTTGTAGGGAAACCTGGTACTGGGAAGACGACAGTGACGCGATTGTTTGCTAATATCCTATATTAAATATCATAAGATTTTTACTCACTATACCCTCCACACTTAAGGCGATCGATACACTTCCAATTTTCTGCAATGAAAACAAGATCTCGGACCATGGTAGCCTTCAGCGAGCTTCTCTTCACCGTTATGACGTTTCCACTTGTCGAAAAAGCACGTTCTGACGGAACGCTTGTCGCCACGGTCCCCAGCCACTTCCTCGCTAGTCTGCGCAAGTTGGGGTAGTCATCTCCATTCGCCTTCCACCACGTGAAGGGATTCAGGTCATTTTTCACGGTAACAATGCACTCTAAATAGCGAGTGAACTCCCTTTTGCACTCTGTTTCTAAATCTGTGGCTGCGATTCGAGAAATATTCGGCCCGAAGAGATGATGGATCATGTCATTCCGTTGCTGCTGCTCCGCTTCTTCGATGGGTGTTTGGTGACGGGGATCCGTTCGTTCAGGTGGTAGCGTTTCGTTTGCCAGCTGCACCATTGCCTGTACAAGTTCGTTGCTTGCATTTGGCTTGTCGATAGGACTTAAGTGAGACATCCACTTTCCTACACGCGGATCCAAGTACGCAACCCACCTAAGCTCGCTTTTCTCCAAGTCCTCGAATCTTTAACGTACAATGTTAGCATCCCCTTTCTGCAGTCATTCACCATTAACACCGTTTGAGCCACGTACGCTTCGTCACCGGCTTCTGCCGCAAGACTGGCAAAGAGATCCGTCTTCTCCAAATGCTTTCGAATACCGGATAACACAGGGAGAACCAGCGGCATCGTAGGATAAGTTTGTCCACCTAGTGTTTCTGAGGCAACGGCAAACGGCCCCAGCAGAGCTCGCAAGCACTTTATAGTGAGCCATTCCTCGGCAGTTGGACGATATAATTTTCTTGCCACATCTTTGAACTCTCGGATACCTTCAGGATTTTTCAGGTACGTGAAAAACTTCACTAGAGCTACTTCCAACTCTATCATTCTTTGGAGCATTTGCCAGCAACTATTCCATCTTGTGGCGCAGTCGACAATAGGCTTCTTAACTTCGTGATCTTTGACGCTGAAATGTTCAATTTGAAGAGCATTTAATCGGTTACAGCCCTTTGCTGACTTTCTAAAGTACACAGCAAGCGTCCGGAAGCGCTGAACAATTTCACGTACCCTATCCATCTCATTACGGTGAACCAACTCAATTGTGTCGTTTAAGAACTGCTCCATGTCATCGATTGCAACTTCGCGGAACCCCTCGATTTGGTTCCTGTCATCCACAGTCAGTGAAGCTTCTTCCTCATGTTCCACAACTGGTTCACTGCTTGCGGCAGCAACTTCAGCAGCCCAATCTGGCTCATCGGCGACACCACTCGCCCGTTTCTTCTTAATCATTGCCCCTCCAACGACTAGGTGCAGGCAGTGTGCTAGGCATGACATGTGCTCGACATGTAATAGTTCACCAGCAGCAACCATGTTTGTGCCTCCATCTCTCAAAAACCGGACACAGTAGAGCTTAGACAACTGCCATTCCTCCATAATTTGTTCAATCGCGTCTGCAATGGCGTTTCCATCATGAATGCCGGCCAGCTCTTTAACTTCCAGAGTCCAATTCTGAGGGCAAAATTCATCGTCCACGTAATGTATAGTCAACGAAATGTAGCTTTTCGTGTTGCTGGAAGTCCAAATATCACAGGTCATTGAAAAATACCAACATCCCTTCACAATGGCATGTCGTACTCGTTTTCGATACTCCACAGCCAAAGCCACTATTTGTTGTGCGATTCGCTCAGGAAGCCTTATTTTGATTCCACAAATATCTTCGGTAATGTATCGAATAAATACGACAAATCCAGCATCTTCCACAATCTTCATCGGCCGAAAGTGCCGTGCGATCCACTCAGCAAGAAGAAGATTTACGCGTTTCTGTTGCTCCGCTGAAATGGTACGCAACTGCCTTTTTCCATTATGAAGAGGAGCTTGGCCTGTGCTCTGATTTCGCTGCTCCGCTTTGGTGTTGTACACCTTTAGCTCTTCAGAATGGTAGATTTCCATATGCTGCGGCAACTTCGACTGACCAACACGAAACTTAACTTTTGCACTGCAAAGTAAACAATACGCGAGCTCGGCATGATCGTTATTCAAATCATTACGCTCAATTTGTCTGCACGCCTCGCTTCGAATGAGCCGAGCGAAATGCCAAACATCTCTCCTCTTCTGACGCTTCGTAGTAAAGAGCACTAATCCCGATTCACTTTCAGCACGCTGTTGCAGTACCTGGACGTCAATGACGGCACCTTCGTTTTCGAGAACAGGAGGGCGGATGCATGGGTGCTGGGGTTGCTGTGGCGACTGGTATTGCCAGAATTATTCCTGTGTCTGATGCTGCCAGTGCTGCGTCTGTGACTGTCGGTCTTGCCAGAATTGCTGTGGATGCTGGGTGAGCCGCTCCTGCACCTGTGGCTGGTGTGCTTGCCAGAGATGGAGAGGTTGCGCTTGCCAGAGCTGCTGTGGCCGCGTTTGCAGCGAGAGTTGTTGCTGGGACTGGTGCGATTGTCGAGAGAACGACCTCGATGGTTGAGCCGAGACGGAAGCTGGCACTGCAGTAGGCACTTCGTCATCGTAAGAAAGCACACGCCGAGGCGCTGGCGTACGGAGAGGACGTGGCGTGTGATGGCCGCGCGACTCGCGCCGCGAGTGCTGCTGTGCCTCCATAGGTATCGGAAAATGATGATCGCCTTCTCAGATAACACACAGCTTGAACAAAACACTTGAATATAGTATGTGCATAGTTTAACGCCGATGTACCATTGAGGATGTAGAAGGTAGTTGAAGTAGGTTTGAAGGGATTCAGATACCTTTCAGGGGTACCTCCGGATGCAGAGGTAACGGGAGGTTCACAAAGGTTCAGCGCCTGAACCTTCACACCACTACTTGTAGACCTTAATGCACTCACAATCCTCTGCGATTAGACGCTTTCCGCACGGCATCGGACTTGGGCGTGAAGTTTGCTAATGTGAACCAAGAGGGGTCATTTTTTGCGCTCTTTTCATTGGTATAACGTAAATGCTAAAATGAACACATTTTTTCTATTTATTTGAGATTATAAAATGTGCGCATATAGTTCAATAGTGAAAAAAGTAAGAGCTGTTTGTCCAATTAAGACTTTTAGGGGCCATTAGTTCGATACAAAAATCACTGCACCTGGAGAGAAATCGAAAAACTTCGCGTGGACTTGGACAGAGACTCTGACCAAGCCACGGGCATTGCTCGCGATGGTCAGGCAGACTTGCCGCAGAAAAAGTCTTTGTTGCGCTGCAAAAGTATTTTGGGGTAGCCAATTAGCTACGCTGCAAAATATTTCAATGCTTGGGCTCGAAAAAAAATCTACTTCAGTACAGTACTTGTTGCTGCACAATTGGCTACAAGTATCTCTACAGTATTACTGTAGTAGCTGCCGATACATGTGCATTACATTAGCCACCTTCAACTCGATAGTCGAGCGTGAATTGTGAGTCACATTCAAGTCTTGCTGCAAAACCTCAGCACTAATCGCATTATAATCTACTGCTTTGGGTATCTGAAGCGATTTATTCCTGCTCTTCCCAGTTGAGTGTACGCTCAACAGCCTTGTTCCACTGGTGGATGAAATGGCCACGCTTTTCTGGCTCCATATCCGGCTCCCACGTGGCACTCACCTGCCAATTCTCGCGTAGTTCCTCCACTGTCTTCCAGAAGCCCACAGCAAGACCAGCGGCGTACGCAGCCCCCAGGGCAGTCGTCTCAGCCACCACAGGGCGCACAACAGGAACGTTCAACACATCAGATTGGAACTGCATAAGTGTTTGGTCCACCACCATGCCACCGTCCACCTTGAGCTTAGTCAGGTGCACGCCACTGTCTCCCTCCATGGCTGCCACAACCTCTTGCGTCTGGAACGCCGTGGCCTCCAGTGCAGCCCGGCAAATGTGCTCGCGGGTGGCGTACGAGGTTAGACCGACCATGACACCACGAGCGTCATCACGCCAGCGGGGCGCAAACAAACCGGAGAACGCTGGCACGAGGTATACGCCACCGTTATCCTTCACCTGCTTGGCGTACTCCTCGACCTCGGGTGCGCTGCTGATCATTTTAAGGTTGTCACGCAGCCACTGAACTAGCGAGCCAGCGTACGAAATGGATCCTTCAAGCGCGTACACCGCGGGTTGGTCGCCGATCTTGTAGCCCATGGTGGTTAGGAGGCCCTTAGTAGGGGTGTGTGATTTGGTACCCGTGTTCATCATAAAGAAACAGCCCGTGCCGTACGTGTTCTTGGCCTCGCCGGGAGAGAAACACGTCTGGCCGAAGAGGGCCGCCTGCTGGTCACCCAAGTCTCCTGAAATGGGGATGCCGGGGACCACGCTGTCCTTGTGACCAGATGCATAAACCTCCGAGCTGGATCGAATAGCCGGCAGCATGGACTTGGGGATGTTGAGGCACTTTAGAATGGCGTCGTCCCACTGAAGCGTATCCAGGCGCATGAGGTTCGTTCGGGACGCGTTGGTCACGTCCGTCACATGCACGCCTCCTTCCACCCCACCGCTAAGCTTCCAGATGAGCCACGTGTCCATGTTGCCGAAAATGGCATCGCCACCCTCAGCCTTGGCGCGTAAGCCTGGAACATTCTCGAGCATCCACATAATCTTCACGGCCGAGAAGTAGGTGGCAATTGGCAAGCCCGTGATGGCGCGAAATCGGTCTGCACCCGTGCCCATGAAGCCCTCACCCTCGCCGTTCTTAAGCCGGTGCACGATCTCCGTAGTGCGCGTATCGTGCCAGACAATGGCATTGTAGAGCGGCTTGCCAGTGACACGGTCCCAGATGAGCGCCGTCTCGCGCTGGTTGGTGATGCCTACGGCCTGCAGCTGCGAGAGATCGATGCCGCCCTTAACCAGCGCTTCGCGCACACACACCTCGACGTTACGTGTGATCTCATCGGCATCGTGCTCGCACCAGCCTGGCTGCTGGTAAATTTGCTTGTGCTCCAACTGGTACGTCGCCGCGATATTGCCGCTGTGGTCGAACGCGATGAATCGCGAACTGGTGGTGCCCTGATCGATAGCACCCACGAACGACGTTGCCGGGGTCATGGTAGAGAGTAAGGACGAAGGAGTAACGAGGAGCACGGCAACTTGAGGATGACGAAGACACTTGAGAAGTGAAGGCAGGCGGGCGTGGCGCCGACAAGCAGTGTTGCGCAGCCACATGGCGAATGATTCCTGTCAATTATGTTTTCGTACGCGCCGTCAACAGCGCAAAAATATGGGTATAAGCTAAAAATGGGCAGCTTTATTAATAGAATGGAACAATCCGCTACTTTAACTGGGGGCACGTTTCTGATTTCTCTTGCATTATCAGAACCGCTAATTCCAATTACAGTACTGCACCCCGTTTTCGCGCCCTTGGACCTCTGATAAACTTCCGGATGTGATGAAACTAAATCCAAATAAACTGAAGCTTGTAAGCTAAAATATGATTTACTTGCAAATCCTATATGGTCCACCCTCACGAAAACGGGGTGCAGTACTGTACATGTAGCGCCTCCTAAAATCCGGATCTGAGTAAGCAGAGGATTCAGGTACAGTAGCACACTGTACCCCGTAAAGATCGGTACTGGTACAGTACAATGTACTGAGTACATAAAAATGGCCCTTAAAACTTTCAACCAGATAAGTGACACATGCACGTCGTTGAAGTAGCGAAAGAGGATGGGTCTGCCGAAATTCAAGATCGCCCAAACTGCATGATGTTTCAAAACACGATCCTATTAAGGTCTTTTCATTTGGTTTTTGTAAGTGGTATCCTCGGTCAAACACCGTAAAATGCGACTGCATGAATTCGTCGACACTTGAGCTTTTCGATGCATGTACCTGTAACCGAAGTGCATTTGAACATAGCGCCGGGTATTGTATTCCGGGAAAATGTCAACATTCACCAAAGGTTTGCCAAAAGGTGATAATATCGTCAGAAGGTGTATTTTGAAATTATCGGTATTCAGTAGGTGTATGAACAATGCGTTTTATTGTTCGAAGGTCCGACCGAATTGGCTTAGAATGAGCGGGTTGCCAAAACCCCGGTATATAGCCGTATGCGCCACAGAGCTTTGAATAAAAACTGCGTCAGAACGTGTGTCGGTATGAAACGTGGCTTGCGCATCCCGAGGGCTGTGCATAGTACACCTTTTGGCAAACCTTTGGTGTACCCATACATGTTTTGACATTTTCCCATTTTATCCGACAGTCATCATGTACTACATGTCCCTTAAAATAGAATATTTAATATTTTAAAATAGCCGACTCGATAATTTGCGGACCAAAATTGCTGAGGATCACTTATCACCAGTTGTTGCTTATAAATCCAAGCCCGTAGAAACGCTGCCTCACTTCAGGTATGCTCGCAAGTCTATAATGAAACACAACCCGTAGTTAGTGCTATTAGAGTTGCAGTAAAACAAAACAAAAATGCATTGGGCATTAACAATAACTGTTTCATTTCTTCTGTGCTACCGCTTCACGTCGCGCCTCTCGACGTTTTTTAAGGCGAAACGTAGTAGTAGGCTTAATCTGCTGCCAGTAGACGATGGTAAACTTGATTTCTTACATGCATTGTATTTTGGTTTTTCTTGAGTTTATTTCAGTCTATTTTTAGTCTGTGTTTGTATGAAGTATTATGCAACGCTTTTCAAAACGATATTACACTTTTTCGTATCGCATTGCCAAGCACGGGAGAAGCATAATTCACTTGTATGATGCGGTGACAAGTGACAAGGTTCAGGATAACCTCAAGGTATTGTAACAAGTTGATGGCGTGGTCTACCGAAGATCTTCCGGAAGAGTGTACGTTGGCACGTAGCCAGCTTCAACGTGGAGAACATGCGACCAAAGGGTGGAAGGAGCCCAACGGACACAACGGACGCACGGTTAGGACGGAGATCTTAGACGGCGAGCCGTCGCGACCGGTAGCGTTAGACGGCAAGAAGAGCAAGGAGGTGAGTACTTCTGAATTTGCAAAGGACGAGACAAGTAGATTAAGGAGTGTGACGAGAGACGAAAGATAGTCGAGGGCTGAAAGTACAGTCAGCGACAAGACAAAGACGAACGAAAGGGCTGTTGAGGCACAGAGTGTGGCTGACAGAACGTTCGGGGTTGTGGTGGACGCACTGCTGTGGTGTTGGAATTTCCACGTGAACTCTAGCTACAAATGTAGTTAGGACGTCCCACAACAATACGTCTACTAGGATAGTAAACGATCGTTCGGGCGGACCTGAAGACCCCAGTTCTGCCCTTGCACCGGGACAAACTGGACCTTGTAAACTACTTATATAGGCCAGCCAGTAAACATAAGAACACGCTACTAGCCCGGAAAACGCTAGTCGGTGTTTTGAATCCTCGTGGTCCCAACAGCGGAAGGGTACCAGGCACGGGTAAGTCTTTTACGAGATCACCGAGTGTTCAACACTCGGTTGGAAGAATAAAAGGGATGCAGTTCAAGCACTCCCAGTCGTGCAAATAGGCAACAATAAGCCGTCACGTAAAACCTCCCGATAGTAATCGGCCAATACACAAAGTCTCTTGGCCTTGCCGAATGAACCCTCGCTACAGAGCTTCGAGTTCACCGACAGACATAACACACTCAAACAAGCTTGACCAGACGCTTACATTGAAGCCGGACGTCGCTCTGTGTGCTTGAGTGGGAATTCTGTTCTGTATTTAAGCTTACCCTTTCGGGTCTATTCCTAATGAGAAGTCCTAATCAAGTATACAAATATCAAGTGAGCAATGATCCGTTATGGATCTTCTTGCATGCCAAGCGTCGTCTGCACCGTCGCATGAGTATCTTTAACGGTCCGCGCCCTGTCCCAGACTGTGAACGTGTCTTCCAAGGGTCGCTGAGTCTTCCGCGAACTCATCCCAACAGCCGCTGAGGTTTCGTATAGTGTAGTAGAACACACAAATATCGTCAGATGTGGATTCCTTACACAAACCACAACGAATCGCCGAGTTAGGTCGGCGGTTTGTATGGCCTGCGCAGAGGGTGGTCCCCTCGCGGTCCGGCCCTTCCGGGACAGACGAGTGGCTCGTTTCCACTCGGTTCCGACTAACCAAGTCAGATCACTTCCGAGACTCCGCCGAGTTTGGTTCGGCTGAGCTCGTTCACAACCCTGTGCCCTCCACCAAAGGATGGACGACGGCGCGCGAGCGCTTTTACAGGTCACCGAGCGCAGAGGCTGCTCAGCTAGAAGTGTTACGGCACCCGGGCTATCCGACGTACCGGCCCGCTGAGTATGCGGGACTTTCTTTCGCGCGTAGCGAGACTTTGTCCTACCCGGACCGACCTAATCTCTTGGCGCTACCAGTCAATACTCTACAAGCTATGCCTCTCGAGTATTGACGGCAGGCATAATCCAGCCCTATGCAGGGACTTACCGGAAAAGTGTACACTTGTCTTGGACTAGAAAAATTCTGCTCTGTTATCTTCTGGGAGCCTTTTCGGCTCCTCCTATTTAATCCTATGCTTCTCATACAAATATCTAGTGAAATGTAGTCGTTTCGGATCTCTACCGACTCTTCAGGCGGCCGTTGAGCTCAGCGGCTATCCGGATAGCATATCCGGACAGATCGCCGAGTACTTACCGTGATCCTTGGCTCCTAAGCTCTGGGTTATCAGACCAAGCCGATTCTTGACCTAAAGTAGGTCGGCGTATGGTCGAATCTGGAAATCCCTGTTGTGGTGTAGTAGAACACACAAATATCGTCAGATGTGGATTCCTTACACAAACCACAACGAATCGCCGAGTTAGGTCGGCGGTTTGTATGGCCTGCGCAGAGGGTGGTCCCCTCGCGGTCCGGCCCTTCCGGGACAGACGAGTGGCTCGTTTCCACTCGGTTCCGACTAACCAAGTCAGATCACTTCCGAGACTCCGCCGAGTTTGGTTCGGCTGAGCTCGTTCACAACCCTGTGCCCTCCACCAAAGGATGGACGACGGCGCGCGAGCGCTTTTACAGGTCACCGAGCGCAGAGGCTGCTCAGCTAGAAGTGTTACGGCACCCGGGCTATCCGACGTACCGGCCCGCTGAGTATGCGGGACTTTCTTTCGCGCGTAGCGAGACTTTGTCCTACCCGGACCGACCTAATCTCTTGGCGCTACCAGTCAATACTCTACAAGCTATGCCTCTCGAGTATTGACGGCAGGCATAATCCAGCCCTATGCAGGGACTTACCGGAAAAGTGTACACTTGTCTTGGACTAGGAAAATTCTGCTCTGTTATCTTCTGGGAGCCTTTTCGGCTCCTCCTATTTAATCCTATGCTTCTCATACAAATATCTAGTGAAATGTAGTCGTTTCGGATCTCTACCGACTCTTCAGGCGGCCGTTGAGCTCAGCGGCTATAGAGATCCCGGATCCACGACGGGATCCCAAGTAGTACGACGCCAGAAGACGACCTAAAACAGGAACTGGATCCACCCCAGGACCAACGGGGAGAGAATCCAATCTGGACAGAGACGACGGAGGAGAGCTCGGAAAAGGTGGAGCCTCGGTGGATTCGAGCTCAGCACGCGTTCGTGGAGCTAAGGAACATGATCGCGACGACGCCCATCCTCCGCCATTTCGATCCGGGACGTCAACCTACGGTGATAGTCTATGCTAGTGACTGGGCAGTCTCAGCGGTTTTGGTACAAGAACATGAGGGGATCTGCCATCCGGTCACCTTCGTCAGCCGAACGCTAAAGCCGAATGAGTTGAATTACGGAGCGGTGGAGAAGAAGATACTCGCGCTCCTGCGGGTGTTGAATCTTAATTACAACCTGCTGGTGGGAAGATCCATCCGGATCTTGGCTCGACACTCTACGCTCGCTTGGTTGTTCAAGTCGGCCGGTCTTCAAGGACGGTTGGGACAATGGGCAGCTTTACGCTCACCTTGGACACTGGAGATCGTGAAATGTTCGAAAGGGGGAGACGAGATCCTGGGAGTTTTGGCCGCGAGCATCACACCCAGAGCCAAGATGGACGAAGCACTAACT
>NW_003303705.1:874767-877852 GCF_000142945.1 Phytophthora infestans T30-4 | reverse complement strand
CAGCTGAGTCGATTCCTCGAACCGTCGGTACTCGTGGGGTCAGCGACCGGCATGAAGCTGGGCTGGTCGACCTGACAACTTCCCATGAGTCTGACGCGGAGTCGGCGGGGTCTTCTCGCGTGCGCCTTCCTGGTCCACCGAGCTTGCCAGGCGACACCACTTCGGGCGCCACCAATCAGCCAAGCTCGGCTGCTCCAGTGAGTCTTGACTCCCTCATGGCCAGAATTAACGAGCAAGGGCATGATCGCCGAGAAGAATTGACCTTCTTGGCGAGGCTCATGGCTTACGGATTCACTCGTTCCGTGGAACCCTCCGATCCTGTACAGCGGCGAGCGATTTTGCATGCTGCTTCCGCGGGGGAACTGTTGGATATCCTGAAAGGCAATTACGCCGCTCTTGATTACCCCAAGATCATCGGCGATCTCCAAGCTGACAACCAAGCTGTTCAGGAGGAGAACCGCGCATTGACTCGGCGACTGGACTCGCTTGCTCTCAGCAATGTCGACTTGTCAACTCAGCTCTCGTCAGCTCAACAGCAAGTGTCTCGATTGGAGGCTGCTGCCAAGCAATCGGCTAATCTCCTCGCGTCGCTGCGGAAGGCTGTAGCTCTGAGTGAGGCGAAACTTGCTCGGGCCATCGCAGCTGAGCAGAGCAAGGTCGACGCTGCGTTGAGTCAGGCCCAGCTCCGCCATCAGCAAGTCTTGGATCGGGACGCCGAGATCGACGTCCTTCTTCGATCCATTTCTGAGAGGGATGCGGCGTTCGTCACTCTTCAGGGCATCGCTTCCAAACACTTCGAACAGCTGCAGGAGTCGGTGCGGTTGTACAGTTCCACCGGTACTCAACCCTTGCGGCACGCTCAGTCGGTGATCGCTGAGCAGCGAGCGGTGATCTTGCGACAGAAGCGGCTCATCCGTCGGAATGGTATTATCCCGATGCACGATCCTCACATGGCTGCTGCTGCTGGCGGTGGCTTGCAAGTTCCTGGGCTTGATCCGTCCGACCTTATCCTCAACGCCCGGCTGTGTCGTGTCTTGGAGTCTCGCTTTCCTGAGGTTCTCAACATTCCCGCTGGTGAAACTCGGCGGTTGGAGTTGATTGTCCATCCTCGCCGAGATGCTCCAGTGGCGAGTTCCGTTATTGGTCCTGGTGTGGTTCCCTCAGCTAGTCAAGGGTCTTCGACGACTTCATTGGCAGACTCGGCTGCGGCTCCAGTCAGCTCGGCGGCGGTAACCACTCAGGCTGAGCCGACTCTTGCTCAGCTTCACCGTACGCCTTTGGCAAACTTGACCTCGACTCAGCAGCTTCGGCGTTATGCCAACCCCAAGTCTCCCACAGCCGCAGGTCCTCGTCATCGTACGCCGGCGCCGCATCCGCCTCAACCGTACGCTTGTCCACTCCCCGGAGAGGATGGACACGAGGCTATCAGTGCCCTTTTGCACTCAAGTTCGCCTCAAGCTACTGCATCCGATGGAGGAAGGCCTCGCTCTGGAAAGTCCCGTCGTCGGACTCGGCGGAAGAAGGTTCGTCACCTTCAGCTGAGTTCTGCTACTCAGCCCGCTGTCTCTGCTCGCTCTGAAGACGACGGTGACGCTTCGAGCGAAGCTGAGTTTGAGTTTGAGTTGCCTGAGCCGCCCGCCGACACCGTTCCTGCAGTCGCTTCGACGACTTCGGTGGGTTCTTCGTCTTCTGGCCCTCCGGTGACTTCGTCGGTCGCGGCTACTCGCCCACCGCCGATATCTTCATCTGATGTCGTGGCCTCACTGCCTGTCCCGGCTACGAGCGTGGGTGCCCCAGGCTCGACTTCGCCCATCTCCGCTGGGTTGCCCCAGTCGAGCGCACCACTCAGCGTCGTGCTAACGGTGGTTGGACACTCCCAGTCGCCCTCTCGGGGTCTGAGCGTATCCACCACGCCGACTGACTTAGTGACTCCGGCCGTGAGTGTCCTCAGACCGTCTCTCCCTGTGACCACGGCCGTGTTGACGTCCCCATCTGGGCGTCCTATTCGGAGATCGGCTGCGACCGCCCGTACTGTGACTGCTCAGCTGCTGAGATCCTCGACGCGTCTGACGACGAGTGTTAGGGCCTGGTGATGGTTCTGTACCGTCCACCGGCTCGACAAATCCTGCCGTTGGGTCGCTCTTGAATCCCATTTCCTTATCAGAGCACTCGGCTGGCAGTCCTTCCGGTTCCGACTCAGCGACCGCAGATGCTCGTCGTTCCGCCCAAGCGAGAGGTCTTCATGCGGCGATCTTTGGTTCTGACGATGAGATGAGTGATGAGTCCTTGCCGCCGAGTGATCGCCCCTCCTCGCGGCCTTCATCGAAGGACTCTGGTGACGGGACGAGTTCTGCCTCTGCGCCGGCTTCGGGGAAGCAGCAGCATCGCAAGCGTCGTGCCTCGTCGAGTCCTACCGGTCATCGGTCGAAGCGATCCAAGAAGCACAAGAAGCACAAGAAGCATCACAAGACGCATCGACACCACAAGCATCGGCAGCTTCCGTCGACTCCTGATCCAGCTCCGGCTCAGTCCATTCCGGCTGCTCCTTCGCCGAGTAGGCTCCCGGTTATATCGATTCTCGCTCAGCCGAGTTCGACTGCCTCACGTCCGGCTGTGGTCGCACTTCCCAGCGCTCTTACACTTCCGCTGGCGACGTTACGGACTCGAGCCTCGCAAGCGGTGTCCAAGGATTGTCGCCTGACTCTTCACATGGCTCAACTCCGCGAGGTACCATTCATGCATTTCGGCTCAACTCGTTGTTGGAATGCATTATTGGATACACTGAGCGGAGGGGTGCAGATGGAGCTCGTTGGGGGCAAGAGTCGTGTGCCGTCTACGCCGTGTTCTCTTGACGGCATTCGAGCTTTCATGGACGTTTTCGACCCGAGCCATCCATGTCAGCGTCTTCGGCGGATGCTCCCCGAGCTTCCTTTCTTCTTTTCTCCGTCGATACTGGAGGAAGCTCGGCGGTGTTTGGCTTCTTTGACCCGACCTCGAACTTTGATGCAAGTTCTTGGAGATATGTGGGTGAAGCTTCGCGGCGACAGTCCTTGGACTCGGCGGGGAGGCCCATCCAGACTGACGA
>NW_003303705.1:871411-874667 GCF_000142945.1 Phytophthora infestans T30-4 | reverse complement strand
CGGCTCGTAGATCGCTATTCGGTCCGAAGCGTGGAAGCAAGCGGCCCAGAAGAAGCACAAGAAGCCTCGTCCTCGCTCTCCCGCCAAGTCACCCCGACGTCATATGAAGACTCGGTCCAAGTTTGTACCATCTTCTCCAAGCTCATGGTCGCCACCTCCTACACCAGCGTCTTCTTCCACTCCCGTCGTGGTCGATCTCAGCGGCGACCAGAGTGACGTGGACATGGTGGGTGCTGGTCCAAGCAGTGTCCCATCGGTTCAAGAAACTGCCACCGAGGCTTCGGGTAAAGAACTGGAACCTGGGGATCACGACGATGTTCCCGGTCTTCCTGACGCACCTTCGCCCCCGCCTCAGGGTCCTCCCGATGTGGCCAAGCCACCAGCTTCAACAATCTCTCCTTCTCCAGCAGACATACGTGCCGCTGAAGAAGTCCTGCGTGAGGCCGAACAATTTCGGCTCATGTTCGGCTCAAGTGATGAAGATGAAGAATCGGACCACACTGTCCCACAAGGCAAGTCTGCTTCGTCGTCTGTTGCGACGTCCAAGACAGTTGAAGTCTCGGGAGTGGTTTCTACAGCAGGGCCTGCCCCTGTTGAAGCTGCTCCACAAGCCTCCGTGTCTTCAAAGCCGGTTCCGACTGTTCCGACAGCTGCCGTGCCTAGCGTTTCTTCGCCCGACCTTTCGATGGAGATTGATGACGATGGAGGTGTTGATGATGGCCGTGGAGATGACGTGGATGACGATGAACTTTCGGTGGATGATTTCTCGTGATGCCCCCAGTGGTGGCGGTGATGTTCCGCCACCTACCGATCATTCAAGCACACTCGATGACGAAGATGTCGAAGATTCCGACGGCAACTGGAGCAATCTTGGCCCAGCTCGGCCTCCGACTCCACCTCGGCCAAATCCTTCGCCGATAGTTACTTCTCCAATCATAGTCGGCGGTCCGCCTCCTTCGTCACCGGCAAGTCACCAAGCACCACCATCTTCACCTCCTGTTCCGGTGTCTCCTCGTCCGTCTTCTTGGACTCTCGATGCTGGACCTGGGCGCACGATCACGGTCACCTACACTTCGGTGCCGCGTCGTGGTGGTGCACCGTCGGTTGAGCCGCTGCCTCACCAAGTGTTGCGTGGTGTTCGCCCTACGATGCCGGCTTCGTCCACCTTGCCACCGTGGGTTCTTCCGTACTTGGACATGGAGTTTCCTGACGCAGGTGCCAAGAAGTGTTTCGAGCGACGCTTAAGCATGACCCTCCCCGAACCAACTGATGAGGTGACCGTCCGTACGACGTTGGAGGGTCTCCAAGCGTACTTTGCCTATTCGCATCCTGATCATCCGTACCAGCAACTCCGGAAGCTTTACCCTCTTCAAGCGTGTCTCTTCGACACCGTCGGTTTTAATCCAAGCGTCCCCATCTCGAAGCGTGCTCCGATTGAGACTCCTCTCAAGATGATCTGGGCGAACCTTCGGGGTGACGGCGGTAAGCAAGGTGACCTCGGGTTCGCGTTGTGGGAGCGTCTCCACGGGCTTCCGTTGGCTGGTATTGAGCGAGGTCTTGTTGAAGAAGCTAACAAGGTTGGCCACGACAAGGAGCGCTTGAAGGAACTGAGAGATCTGTTGAAGAAGCTCTTCCGTGAGCGCGACCGTCGTGCCGATCGTATTCGTAACAAGTACGGTGAACAGTACATGGCGTGGAGTCGTGACTCGGTTTCCTCTGGTACCTCCGACGCGCCGTTCATTCGTCCTGAGTTGCTATTGGAGCCGTCGAAGCCATGGTACCCGATCGATAACTTGCCGTTTGCACCTCGGACTTCCGACTGGCTTTCTGAGGTTCCGGCTCTCGATTCTCGTCAGCCCTGGCGTACTGGATGGATGAACGCGCCGCATCAGCACCCTTACAACACTACGTACTTTCCGTGCCAGTGTAATCCGGAGATCTTCAATCCTCGTGGTACGCGTTTCGTGAATGCGTACCAAAGCGAGCTCGTCGACCCGTCTCTGGATTCTACTGAAGTTATTCCGACCTGGCGCTCGTTGTTTGACTCGCCATCGGTTACGCCACGTCCCGCTCTGGCTGATGCTCCTGTTGAAGCTGGTGCCGAGGATTCGCAAGGTCCGGATGCAGCTCCAGCTGCCGAGGATCACGGTTCTGATGAAGAGGAGAAGGAGAGTAGTGACTCAACTTCGTTGGCACTCTTGGCCACCGCCGCCAGGAAATTGGAATCGCTTTGAATCCTCGATGCATGTTCCACGACGTTCTCTAGCATCTCAGCTAACTGTTGAGGGGTCCCGCGAGGTTTCGTTTTCAGTGGTCGCTCCTCGGCCGGCATTCATGTTTTCTTTTTCTTAATCCACTTCCACAGCGTAATCATGTTCATGTTGTTCTTCAAATGCATATACAATTTGTTGTTGCAGTAACGTTTTTTCGTCTGTTACCACAGGCTGCATCGCCCTGTGGGTAGTTCACGAGTGATCCAGTCACGCTAGTCTTCGTCCGCCACTTGCGCCATCTGCAGCCGATTCTCGCTCTTCTTGGCTCGCAAATAGTCGTACAGCAGACCTCCATATGACAAGTTGGATGCTTATCCTTTCGGGTCTATTCCTAAAAAGAAGTCCTAATCAAATATACAAATATCAAGTGAACAATGATCCATAATGGATCTTCTTGAATGCCAAGCGTCGTCTGCACCGTCGCATGAGTATCTTTAACGGTCCGCGCCCTGTCCCAGACTGTGAACGTGTCTTCCAAGGGTCACTGAGTCTTTCGCGAACTCATCCCAACCGCCGCTGAGGTTTCGTACCGTAGATGGTCCGCTGAATGCGAATCCGGCCTGTCCATTATTAATAATAAGGACAGCCTGGATTCAGTGACATATGGCCGAATCCAATACTCGTCGAAAGCTCGGAAGTGACGCCGTCGAGTCCCTTGCACCTTGGCGTCTCCGTACATCACATGACCGAGGGTTCGCTGCTTGAACATCTTGGGGCGGTGTCACGTCTTTTATCGACGGGTGATAATCCGCAACTACGGGAAAAATCACTTACACCACAACTTCCCCTGGTCGCAATGGGAAACCACCGGTACTGGGTGCCCGGTTGGTGGACATTTCCTTCCCAATTCCTCCCAATTTCCACAATCCCAGTCACCGTAATGTCCAAGGCGTTTTGAAATCCGAGCCGGTCCTCCGACGTGTTTTTCAGCCGTCTTAACCCCTCCGCCGAACCGCGCCGAAACATGGACCGGCTGGGAGGGA
>NW_003303705.1:835340-871204 GCF_000142945.1 Phytophthora infestans T30-4 | reverse complement strand
CGCGGAGATGGCTCCTGCTGCTCCTCCTGCGCCTGCTATTGGTCCACCACCACTCACCGAGGATTCGCTGCGTGCCATGCTGGCTGAAAGTACGGAGGCATCGGTCGATCACATGATGATCTCGATAATTCCGTACTTGACTGCAATGGCTCGTCACCCAGTGCAGCTCAGCGTTGCGCCTCCTCTCCACGGCGATGTCCACGCTCAACGTCGCCTCGAGACTGCTCTTGGTTTTGATGATGTTCTCGCTGCGGTACAACCTCTTCCTGACGCGCTGTCGGCATTACCCGAGCGAGTTGCCAACTTGGAGCGTCAGTTGCGGTTTGCTCAGTCCGTGGCTGCTGCCGCCGTACGTTCGGTGGCACCCAAAATCATGGCTCGTGAGAACGCGGAGGCGTTCCTTAAGGCTACCAACGCTGAGATCGAAGCCCTTCACCACAACGTCAAGATTCTCCACGAGTCGAACGCCAAGAACGACGCCATGCTCGCCAGTGTTCAAGCCATCATGGAGCGACACGCAGAAGACTTGAATCGTCTGCACTGCGAGGTCCAAGCTCGGGACTTTTTCATCACCACGTTGCACAAGAAGCTGTCTCGTGAACGCGAGGTGTACAAATCTTCAATTGGAGCGGATACCGAGCAGACTCGGAAGCTTCATCTCCTTTTGGTCAAGCTTGCCCAGTGCAAGTTTGTTGACAACGATACGCTCAAGGTCCTCGAGAACCAGCAAGACCGTAATACTCGCCCCCTCCAAGTGAATCGCCCCCTCCGTGCACACGTGAGTCTGGCCGGGATGGATCCCGAGGTACTGCGCCTGGTTGTTGATGGTACGTTCCTAATGTTGCTTATTCCACCGTGTGTTCAGCAACTAACGCTCGTTCACAATCCTTCGTGATAGGTCTGACTGCGGGTGAGCTGGACCTGGACGCGCTGGACTTGGATCAAGAGACGTTGGTCGCTTTGCAGCGCATACAGTCTGCTGCCGCGTCTTCGGACGATCCTTAAGCTCTTCCTGCAGCTTTGGCCAAGGCCGCTCACCAAGTGGCCCATGGGAAGTCCCACAAGCGCCTTCGACCAGGTGGCGAGGATTCAGACGACGAGCCGGACGACTCTGACGAAGACGAGGCTCCCGTCCCGACGGACAAGGCCAGTACTTCGATGGCAGCTGCTGGTCTCGGTGATGCGCCACCTGCCGACACTTCAACTCCCAAGTCGGCTCGTAGATCGCTATTCGGCCCGAAGGCGTGGAAGCAAGCGGCCCAGAAGAAGCACAAGAAGCCTCGTCCTCGCTCTCCCGCCAAGTCACCCCGACGTCATATGAAGACTCGGTCCAAGTTTGTACCATCTTCTCCAAGCTCATGGTCGCCACCTCCTACACCAGCGTCTTCTTCCACTCCCGCCGTGGTCGATCTCAGCGGCGACCAGAGTGACGTGGACATGGTGGGTGCTGGTCCAAGCAGTGTCCCATCGGTTCAAGAAACTGCCACCGAGGCTTCGGGTAAAGACCTGGAACCTGGGGATCACGACGATGTTCCCGGTCTTCCTGACGCACCTTCGCCCCCGCCTCAGGGTCCTCCCGATGTGGCCAAGCCACCAGCTTTAACAATCTCTCCTTCTCCAGCAGACATACGTGCCGCTGAAGAAGTCCTGCGTGAGGCCGAACAATTTCGGCTCATGTTCGGCTCAAGTGATGAAGATGAAGAATCGGACCACACTGTCCCACAAGGCAAGTCTGCTTCGTCGTCTGTTGCGACGTCCAAGACAGTTGAAGTCTCGGGAGTGGTTTCTACAGCAGGGCCTGCCCCTGTTGAAGCTGCTTCACAAGCCTCCGTGTCTTCAAAGCCGGTTCCGACTGTTCCGACAGCTGCCGTGCCTAGCGTTTCTTCGCCCGACCTTTCGATGGAGATTGATGACGATGGAGGTGTTGATGATGACCGTGGAGATGACGTGGATGACGATAAACTTTCGGTGGATGATTTCTCGTGATGCCCCCAGTGGTGTCGGTGATGTTCCGCCACCTACCGATCATTCAAGCACACTCGATGACGAAGATGTCGAAGATTCCGACGGCAACTGGAGCAATCTTGGCCCAGCTCGGCCTCCGACTCCACCTCGGCCAAATCCTTCGCCGATAGTTACTTCTCCAATCATAGTCGGCGGTCCGCCTCCTTCGTCACCGGCAAGTCACCAAGCACCACCATCTTCACCTCCTGTTCCGGTGTCTCCTCGTCCGTCTTCTTGGACTCTCGATGCTGGACCTGGGCGCACGATCACGGTCACCTACACTTCGGTGCCGCGTCGTGGTGGTGCACCGTCGGTTGAGCCGCTGCCTCACCAAGTGTTGCGTGGTGTTCGCCCTACGATGCCGGCTTCGTCCACCTTGCCACCGTGGGTTCTTCCGTACTTGGACATGGAGTTTCCTGACGCAGGTGCCAAGAAGTGTTTCGAGCGACTCTTAAGCATAACCCTCCCCGAACTAACTGGTGAGGTGACCGTCCGTACGACGTTGGAGGGTCTCCAAGCGTACTTTGCCTATTCGCATCCTGATCATCCGTACCAGCAACTCCGGAAGCTTTACCCTCTTCAAGCGTGTCTCTTCGACACCGTCGGTTTTAATCCAAGCGTCCCCATCTCGAAGCGTGCTCCGATTGAGACTCCTCTCAAGATGATCTGGGCGAACCTTCGGGGTGACGGCGGTAAGCAAGGTGACCTCGGGTTCGCGTTGTGGGAGCGTCTCCACGGGCTTCCGTTGGCTGGTATTGAGCGAGGTCTTGTTGAAGAAGCTAACAAGGTTGGCCACGACAAGGAGCGCTTGAAGGAACTGAGAGATCTGTTGAAGAAGCTCTTCAGTGAGCGCGACCGTCGTGCCGATCGTATTCGTAACAAGTACGGTGAACAGTACATGGCGTGGAGTCGTGACTCGGTTTCCTCTGGTACCTCCGGCGCGCCGTTCATTCGTCCTGAGTTGCTATTGGAGCCGTCGAAGCCATGGTACCCGATCGATAACTTGCCGTTTGCACCTCGGACTTCCGACTGGCTTTCTGAGGTTCCGGCTCTCGATGCTCGTCAGCCCTGGCGTACTGGATGGATGAACGCGCCGCATCAGCACCCTTACAACACTACGTACTTTCCGTGCCAGTGTAATCCGGAGATCTTCAATCCTCGTGGTACGCGTTTCGTGAATGCGTACCAAAGCGAGCTCGTCGACCCGTCTCTGGATTCTACTGAAGTTATTCCGACCTGGCGCTCGTTGTTTGACTCGCCATCGGTTACGCCACGTCCCGCTCTGGCTGCTGCTTCTGTTGAAGCTGGTGCCGAGGATTCGCAAGGTCCGGCTGCAGCTCCAGCTGCCGAGGATCACGGGTTCTGATGAAGAGGAGAAGGAGAGTAGTGACTCAACTTCGTTGGCACTCTTGGCCACCGCCACCAGGAAATTGGAATCGCTTTGAATCCTCGATGCATGTTCCACGACGTTCTCTAGCATCTCAGCTAACTGTTGAGGGGTCCAGCGAGGTTTTGTTTTCAGTGGTCGCTCCTCGGTCGGCATTCATGTTTTCTTTTTCTTAATTCCACTTTCCACTGCGTAATCATGTTCATGTTGTTCTCAAATGCATATACAATTTGTTGTTGCAGTAACGTTTTTCGTCTGTTACCACAGGCTGCATCGCCCTGTGGGCAGCTCACGAGTGATCCAGTCACGCTAGACTTCGTCCGCCACTTGCGCCATCTGCAGCCGATTCTCGCTCTTCTTGGCTCGCAAATGGTCGTACAGTAGACCTCCACATGATAAGTTGGATGCTGGTTCCCAAGTCGGGTCTTCGTAGCCCACCCACTTGACTTTGAATTTGCGTACAGCGCGCTCCGTGCTCGTCGACAGTGGTGTTCTGTCGTGAGGATGGCCTCGACTTCATATTCACCGGCAACTTGATCTGGTTCCCAGCTGTCTTCACTCAACAGTTCTTCATCGAAATCGAGTCTTGCTGCATTAGTCGCGTCTAGTGAGTGTTCGGTCGACTGTTGAATTCGTTGACAGCCTTGAGTCTCGACACATGCACTACTGGGTAGAAGCGATACCGACTTCGGTCTGGTAGTTCCAGCTCGTATGCAAACTCTTCCACCTTGCGCTTGATCCGAAAAGGTCCATGCCACCGGTGAGCTAACTTCTTCGTCAAGCCCGGTTTGACGCGCTCCATGTACAGCCACGCCCGGCTCCCAATCTCAAAAAAAGATCTCGGTGGGGCTCTTGCAGGATCTTCTATCTCTTCCGCAGCTTCTGGAGGGTCCACCGAGTGTTCGTTCCCACTCGGTTGAGGTACAGCGGCTTTTTCCAGTCGACTCAGGGCATCATTATGCTTTTTAGCCCTTCGCTCCTTTTCTACAGCTTGATAATCTTTGGCCATAGTGAGGGCGACCTCGTGTTGTCGATTGATCTCACGCCGCCACGCTAGTGCGTCAGACTGCTTGCCGAATCCTCGTTTGAATGATGACGACATTGCCCGCAACGTCGACTGCGCATCCCAACCATGAACGAGGTAGAACGGCGTTTCCTTCCTCGTAGTGTCTTGAGAAGTATTAATAGCAAATACTAGCTTCTCCGCGATTTCGTCCCAATCTTGCTGTAGAGGGTCTTCCGCGTACACCCGTACGGACCCCATCACTGACTTCACCGAGCGTTCCTGCCGTCCATTAGCCTGTGGCCGATAGCTCAACGTTGCTCGTGATCTTGACTGCATCACCTCTGCGAGCGCTTGGAAGACCTCGCTCATGAAGCGTGGGTCGCGGTCGTGCCTTATTAATGATGGGGCTCCGAGCCGTCGGTACACACATTCTTAGAATACTTGGGCAACACTCAGGGCAGTCGTATCCGGCATAGCTTTGGCGATAACGAATCCCGTGAACGAGCACTGAAATAGGAGCAACGCCGTGTTGCCCCTGCGAGATTTCGGTAGTGGGATCACAAAATCCATCGAGACGATCTGGAAAGGTCGTTCGGCTAGTATGTTGCCAGGCGAGTATCCACGAAGCTGCGGACGGCTTTTACTCGAGCAGCAATCTGGACATGACTTCGCATGCTTCTCCACGTCAGCGTACAAGCTGATCCAATAATAATCGGATTTAACGCGATGGAACGTTCTCATTACGCCTTGATGTCCTCCTTCCAGCGAGTCGTGACAGTTCTGCAAGACCTCTGGAATCATCGTTGTTGGTACTACAAGCCGCAGCTTGGTCTCTTTTTGCCAACCGTGGTCGTACCGACGATTCAATCCAAGATAGTGAAGCACGCCGTCTTCTGATAACACGAACCGGTCAGCATATTTCCAGGCATCTCGAGCTTCTTTGTAACTCAGCTCTTCTGCTTGGCCCTGAAGTACCTTCTTGATGTTAGACCACTTCTGCTCCTCATCTTGTGCCACCATTATCCGTCTGCGTCGTTCCCGCTGTATCGCTACCGGGTCAACATCTTCCGCATCGGGAAATGCCGCTGGTACAGTCTTGTGAGGATGGTCTGGAAAATCTTCGCCGATTGAATCCTCGGTGGACGTCTCTCGTCGTTCTTCATGCTGTTCTTGAGCTTTTGAGACCCCCTCCGAGTGTTCATCTGCAAACCTGACGCGTTTCTTGGCTTTCGTCTGTCGCCTAGTCATCACTGCAATATTACCATAATCGCACTCTGGTGAGCTGTAACCAACCACGAAATTTTCGAGCGTTTTCCACTTTGAAGACTCGCTGCCTGACAGTACATGTACTTGACGCTCTGCTCCTCGTGACGAAACATCTACCGAGTCTTCATCCGGCTCGTAGATCATTTCCTGGATGCGATTCAGCGACACCAATTCCGCCTTGCGATTTTCAGCTAGGATGACACGACTGACCTTTGATTCTAGCGCTTCAGTGGCTAACGAATCCGCGGCAGCGTTGTATTTTCGTACAACGTGAAGATATTTAACTGATCGAAGCTTGGCCGCGAGTTCCTTGTGTGTATTCTGTAGCGCTAGCAAAGTTTCCTTCCTGCATGCGATCACCCCTAGCGATTGTTGAATCGCGAGCCTTGAGTCACCAACGATATCTAAATCCTCGGCACCTTGCGCAATCAAAGCCTTGACACCGCTTATCATACCTGTATACTCTGCCTTATTCACCGTGGTGGACGAGAGGTAAGCGTTTGCAGCAATCACTATCTTCCACTCAGGAAGGCTCCACAGCACCCATGAACAACTCCCGTAGCCACCGTACTTCCCTGTCTTCGCTAATCCGTCAAAAGACATGACGAGTCCGCTGTAATTACGGGGAAGCCTGGCGTACAGCAACGCGGGGTCCATTCAAATAGTCGGAGAACCCTTGTTTGGAGGTGCCACCGGCGCGAGCGAGTCTTCCAGGTCGACGAAGCTCGTGATGCTTGACTGCAGTAGCTGCGCGAAGGCGACATCCTTCTCCTTCACGCGCTGCACCTTCAGGTGCCACTGCGATAGCAGCACTGCGAACTGCACTGCACGTCCGAAAAGAGACTTCGACTTATGTACCCACTCTAACGTCGAGAATCGTGTATAGACATGTAGCGTCTTTCCTGCCAGCTGGACGTAACAGATCTTCAACCGCAGAAGTAGCGCCAAAACTTCCTTCTCAGCAGGATGGTAGTTCATCTCAGCCTCCTTGAGCACCCGACCGAGGAACCGTACGGGGTGTAACTTGCCTTCATGTTCTTGCATTAGCGTAGTGCTCAACGCCCATTCATTCGCAAAGAGCATGACATGAACTTCCTTCGACCGGTCGAAGTGCCTGAGGATGGGTGAATGTGAAACACTCGTCTTCAATTTTTCGAAGGAACGACGTGCCACAGAAAGGCCACCTTCAACGGCAAAGTCTTCATCCTTGAGTTGGTACAGCGCCGCACCGTAGACCGCGAAGTCTTGAATGAAGCGGCTGTAGTAATTAACCGCTCCAAGAAACGGCTGCATGACCTTCTTACTCGTAGGAAACGAAAGCTCGGCGATGGCCGCAAGCTTCTTCGGATCAGCCCTGATACCTTCTGGCGAAATTTTATGCGACAGAAAGTCCACTTTGGGTTGGCAGAAGATGCTCTTGATGAAGCTAATGCTAATCCGACACTGTGCAAATCTTGCCAGCAATCGGTCCAGCGTCGCCAGGCAGCTGTCGAAATCCTCACCACCGAAGCAAATACACAAAATATCATAAACACCATAAGATCCCTGACAAACACCATAAAATCCAACACAGCACCAGGACAGAGACGACCCACGTCTTCAAGACGGTCTTGTTGTAGGAAGGGCTAGGTTAAATTGTCTCACCTCCCCCACCAACAGGAGTGGGCCACTCACCATTCAGTAACTCGAGCGTCGTAGGGCGGAGCACGTGGCTGAGCAGGCGTGGCCTGTAGCACACTGTAGAGCGCGTCGTCGCGATCTACATCGCGTGGCCAGAGCTGCTTGTGTCTGGAGCTAGGGTGCGCGTCGTCGCTGATCTACATCACGTGGTCAGAGCTGCTTGCGTCTGGAGGTAGGGTGCGCGCCAGTGGTTTGTTGCACG
Source organism: Phytophthora infestans T30-4 (assembly GCF_000142945.1). Lineage (NCBI taxonomy): Eukaryota > Oomycota > Peronosporomycetes > Peronosporales > Peronosporaceae > Phytophthora > Phytophthora infestans. Next base: position 863,659 of record NW_003303705.1, on the reverse strand, counting down.
TGATCTGTATGCTGACAGGCTTCTGGAGGTGAAGTAAAGCGTGCTGTGGGTGGCCTTCGGCTCACGACGGGGACTGGCTCGTGGCTGGAGGTTGATGGCATCGTCGGTTGCCTACCGCGCTCGGGATATGCATGCTGTTGGGATCGAGGCCACTGCTCCTCTGGAATTATAAGGTAACAGCTCATTGCTCCGAATGTGATGCGAGCCTTCAACGCTAGCATATTATGTATTTGTGCTTTAGTACATTGCTTTGTAGATACCGCTAAACAAATGAAGCCATGTGAGCAAAGGAAATATTTGTTGATGTTGTTGGTATTTACAGACGCTGCAGAGCGTGACCGATATTTTGCGGGCGTCCAGCTTTTTGAACGCGCTTCCTGTTCACAAGGATTTCCTCGCCAGCCTCATCCACAACGCTTCGTGACTGCTGAGCAAAGAGCAAGTGGCAGCAGTTCCCCATTTTAAAGTGGTTTTTTGCAGGGACAGTATGCAGTCCGAAGATCGACCGGCCAGCCAGTACGAGGCTGGCCCTCAACCTCCATGCGCGCGTAGTGGACACCAAACTGAGCAGAAATCGCCATATCTTCTCTCGCGCGGTTAAGCTCTGGGACAAACGTCTTCGCGGGAGGCAGCGCGCGCACGTGTACGAGGTCAGGGTCAGCGTCGCCAAGGAGAAAGTCTATGCTGGACCTGGTAACGATGTTCTCACTCAGCAGTCCGCGGCGACGAAGCCCCCGTGTGCGTGTCTGAAGCGTCGTCGAGCAGGTGGACACGAGCGAGAACTGAGGCAACGCCATTGAGCGGTGGCCACAACATGCGAGTAGCTGGGCGAGCAGCATTCCCATTTTCAGCTGGCGGTGGTGAGTGTAGTCCCGTTTCAGCACTCGGTTGAATTGCTCAACCGGGTTGTTGGTAGTGGCATACCCGGATGGCGTCAGAAAGCACTGCCAGTTTGCGAAGTTGCCTTCAAGCCATTGGGCCTTCACGTACATGGTGAAGGCAGCGAGATCCGCGTGTCCAGCCCACTCCTTCAACATAGCCGCCTTCTGGTCGACATATTCGGCATCGCTCTGCGCAAAATGCAAGTTGTATATGCCCTTGTATACCAATGCAGACATATCTGAGCTGAAACCACGAGTACGCTCACGCAACTTCGGCACCACGTGGTAAAAGCACATAAGGTACGTAAATGAGCTGTCAGCGAAGACACTGCGGAAGGCCTTGTGTTGTGCCTTGTCCGCGTCACCAAGCACGAATTTCACTCGCCACTCTGCTCCGTTAACCCTGGCATATACACAACGCAATGCAACGAGCGCGGCCACGAAATGCTTGTACTGGAGCTGTGACGTGATAAAAAGCGCTACTAGGTGAAACGCCCTGGAGGCGTCGGTAATGCCGCAGACGAGGACTGGATACCCGACGCTGTTCAGCTTGAACGTTGCGTCCAGGTGCAAGACACAGGCTCCGCTGTTTCTTGCAGCGTTACGAAGTAGCGCCTTCGTCGTCATTCCTACTAGAAACGGTCGAGCATCTGAGCCGTTCCCAACCTCAGGAAGGCTACTCGTGTCGTATGCACTAGTGAACGTGAAGGGGTCGTGGTCACCTTCACGTCCACTAAATGCTGAGGCCCTCACCGACTCCACGATCGCCTTGCGCTTGTCGTTTCCACCAAGCCGCGTGCGCCGAAAGTGGTGTACGATGTTTTGCACCTCTCGCAGACTGGGTAATTCTGCAGGAGGGAGATCAAATTTGCGTCCCAAAGCGTGCCGGATGCGTACCGGCATTAGGTTTTCACGGGCGAGTTCCTTGATGAACTCGCGACACCTCGGCGTAATCCATGACCTGGATGGCGTTCGCGCACGCGAATGATGGTCGCCTAGCTCGTGCATGTCGACGGTGTCTGTATCTTGGCAGACCAAGACCTTCATCCGCCAGGTGCAGGCTAGGTAGGGAACCGCATCCGTACAGTGCTTGCAGGCGCAGCGTAGAAGCTTGTAGCGCATTGTGTGCGCATCACCGCTGGTACAAGCCGTGCACGGCATCAGCTGACTTTTGACCGTCTTCCAAGTCTTCATTCCTTGGAGAAGGAGGGCAGCGTCTTCGGACGAAACGCCGCTGCAGAGTAGGTTCCAGGTGTGAGAGCTGGGCATCGGTGCACGACGTGAGCTGGTGGGTGGCCGAGGCAGTTGGAAGCTTGTTTGAAAGTAAAGAGCGTTCAAAACTGCAAGCGCTAGGGCGAGCTAGACCAGTCATCTTGTACTTTTGAGTACGGATGGCGTGATATGATTGGGTAAAATCATTTAAATAGAGGCATATGACTGGATGAAAAGAATCGTTTTGTGCTGAAACACACTATGGGATGATTATTTACAGATTTTTGTGTCGCCTGTGATTTTGTGGTGGGCCCGAATGTTTTTATGTGATAAAAACACGTGGTCTTGTGTTTGTCAGCTCGCATGGTGTTTTTCAGTTTTTTGTGGTGGTTTTGGAACCTTGTCAAGCAAATATCATGACCGTCGACCAAACACGGGTACCAGCGATGATTCGTCTGGCTCCCCGTACGTAAACATGTCAGCGACGGGGCTGTTGACGAGTTGTAGTACAGGGTCGGCCTCCACCGGTGCTTCGCGGTCTGCCGCGAACTTCGTTTGAAACGAACCCTCGGTGCTTGGCCCACGACGTTCCTTGGCCTGTTCTTCAGCTAAACGCATCTTCTCCGAATATTCAAACCAACCTCCTTTAGGTTGAACGAACCCCCAGAGTGCGTTGTCAATCATACGCTGGTAGATCATCGGCGCGTTCTTTAACCCAAAGGGCATGCGAAACCACTCGAAATGTCCGAGTGCGCAGACAAACGCCGACACTCTACGTGCTCGCAAGGGCATCATGACCGCCCAAAAGCCGCTTGCTGCATCCAGCGATCAGAACCATAGGTAGCACTCGAGATCGGTCAACAGGTCGTCGACTAGCGGCATTGCATACTCCGTGATTGCGGTGATAGCATTCACCATCTTGTAATTAATGCAGAGCCGGATGTCCAGCCCGTTCTTTTTCATCACAATCACGATCGGCAGTGCCCATGGACTGTCTGAAAAGACGATCAGTCCTGCTCGCAATAAAGCGCGCAGCAGCTCGTACAGTTTGCCGAGAAATCGTAGCGGCATGCGCCGGGCACGCTGTTTAATTGGGGCGTGCCCTTGTGTGTCGATATCGCATACCGCGCCGTAGGCTGGCGGCGGCAGTGCGTTACCACTAGCAACCAGGATGTGCTCGTGGCTCTTCAGCGTCGCGACCAGACGTTCCCTGCGATCGGTCGACAGCTGGGGGTCAGTAACATTGGGCGCATTGTAGTCTATAGTCGTGTTGATTTCTTCGGTCAGGTCCGGCAGGAATGCCAGCTCCTTAGCGTAGTCTTCCAAGCCAATGTTGCTAGCTGGGTGTCCGCAGAAGTCATTCCTTGCGCTCTCCGTTACTTCATTTCCTTCGGTTGTTAACACTCGAGCAACCGAGATGTACATTCCGTCCAAAGTCGCTACGGATTCTTCTCTTGACTCAACATCGGTATTCACTTTGATTTCAACAGTCGGTACTGGGTCCATCTCCTTCCCATCCTGGTTTTCCATCTCAGGGCCACCTGCCGAGTCGTTGTTCGCAATATTGAATGCGCAAGCAACCGACATATTGGGCTGTTGACTTTTGTTCAGCGCTTCGGATGGCCGTTGTCTTGACAGTTCGGCATTCGCACCAAGCTCGCAACGAACACTCGGTGCCGTATTCACCACCTTCAGCGCGGTGTCTGCATCCTCTGGACCAACCACCGATGACTCGTTCGCAAATTTGGCTGCGCACAAGGCCGGGACAACTTCGTCAAAACTGGTGACTCCATCTAATCCAGTGCTGTTACTTGTTGCTTCCGTGGTCACCCCAGACTTGACACGAACACTCGTTGGCGTATGTACAATGTTTACCGAGCTCAGCAACTCGTGTGTACGCGATACCGAGGCTCCGTTTGCAATATTGTCCCCGCCATAAGCTGTCGTGCAATTGTCCAAAGGTTCTTCGGAATAATGCCCCTCGGCCGAGTCCCCGGCTGTCACCCCAGACGCCAGACAGGCCTCCACTCGTTCACGTTCCTCTATGATCAATGCCCAGCGCTCTGCACAGGTCAGACGAGCCCTAGAGTCCATTAGCGAGTCTTCAAGAGGCCGTGGTAGCACTCCACTGGGTTCTAAATAGTCCGGTCGCTCGACTGCCGAAGGCTGAGTTGCAATCTATTGCTCGTAGATTTCACATTCACGCTGAAACAACTCACGGTCTCTGCAACCTTCATACGCTAGCACCTGCCAGTCTTGGTACTTCTTGGAATCCAGACGCACATAGCCGTCACCTCGCGGCAAATCCCCATCTGGAATCCACATCGCGATCGAGTCTTGCGCTGGTAGGTACACTGTTTGGTCGAACCCATTGGTCAATCGAATAAGCTGAGGCCGTCCACGTCGAAACCTCGCCACTGACGGAATTAGCTTGTTCGTTCGACAAACCCACAGTACATATTCTTCCAGTCCGACTTGACGCTTCGCTAGTCGATATTCTCGCCACTCGTGCACTTGAATGTCCAAACACTCGGGTGGCCCGGCGTTAACATGGGAGCCGTACTCTTCGCTGTCGATCATGTTCTTGGTCTTGATCAGTGGGATTTGAACTTCGTGCGGTAATTGCGCCGCGCCGTGAAACAGGTCCAACCGGATCCCAGCTGGGATCATAAAGTCGGTCCCGAGTACCACGTCGACGCCTGCACTATGCGCCATTACCCACATCTCGAATTCGTACACCATCTCCCATCCGAGCGTAATCTTGACGCACGCTCGTCGCGTCGTAGACACCTTGCCTTCGTTAATTCCTTGAATGTCAATGCGGCGTCCGTGATCGGGTACATCTCGGAGTCGCAACTTCTTGGCAAAGGCGTCAGTGATCACACTAACGTTCGCTCCTGTGTCGAGGAGGATCCTCGTTCGCTGATCGCTCACAGCGCCTTGTACTAGAGCTCTCATTCTGATCCGTCGGTCGAATTTCTTGGCCGACCACCACTTCTGTCTCTCGCCAGGGTTCAACTTCATCATCTTGGAGTGACCCTTGGGCTCGTCTCGCGCTGCACTCGAAACAAGCCGAACAAACCCTCGCTGGTGCCCTCATCAGCATCAGCACACTCCAACACCCCCACCGAGGATTCTTCTCCTCTCCTTTTCATTTTCCGTCGCGTTCACACTTGTTACGTAATTATCAGGCTATTCACTCTGCCCCATGAAAGCAAATATACACTCTGCTTCCATTGAAGGCTCGGTTAGCTGTGGCAGCCCGATAGGGACCAACCCAGTTGTAGTTGGCGATCTGCCTAGTTTAAATGACGTTCTCGAACGACGGCCTTGAGCTCTGGCGGGAGTTCCTCCTTCGTGCCTTTAGTGCGCACGAATTTGGCAAGGTCTTGGAAGTTGCGGAAAAGTTCGCATTGTCCAGCAGTGGAGTTGTTTGCAGAACTTGCATCGCTTGTTACAGTAGTGGGCGGAGTGACTCATGCCACCGCACACTGCGCACGGTCCGTACTGGGGTCGTCGGTTGTCGCGGTTGAAGTCACGTCGACCGCGTTGGTCCTGATTGAACCCACGGTCACCACCTCGGCGATCTTGATTGAAGCCATTCTCGCGATCAGGCGTGTTTTCACGCGGTTGACGGTTGTCTGAACGTGCGTAGGTGCCTTCAGCAGCTGCATGGCGCTCATTTTCGTTAGCCGCGGCGAGGTATCGGTCATTTGCATCCAATGAGAAATCACCATCCGTATTATCGGGCTGAAAGTCGTTGTACTCGTCTTGGACATCGTTGTAAGCGTTCGGGTTAACTTTTATATACTAGGTGCCCCTTGAGCAGCTTCACGACCTTCTAATTCAGCTAGTAGGTCGTGCACCGTGGCTTCAATGAGTGTCACTCTTGGTTTGTTGCGGTTGTCATCGCGGCGACGGTCCTCACGCCGATTGTTGTGGACGTACCCATCGTCGCGTCGCGCGTCACGACTCTTGGAGTATCGATACTCAATGTCGCGCTTGCCCATTCTCTCCTTGCCCTTGAGAACGTCTTTAATGATCTCTTCGAGCTCGTGGATGTCGGCAACTCGAGAGTGGTAGAGACTTTCCACCAGCTTGGCATCATCGCATGTTGCCAGGAACTGCTGTACGTGATCTTTCGCGTCGGGACCACTCTTCTCGAAGTGTAGACGGGCGGTCCGAGTGTAGCCATTCAGCCTGTTTATGTAGTCGCACAGATGTTCGTTACGTTCCCGCTTTGCCGAGTAGTAACGTGACAGTGCCGTCTGCGTGAGCTGCGAGCAGTAGTAGCGGATGTACGCATCGCTCAGCAACTTCCATTTGCGCTTCGTCTTCTTCGGAAGTTGACGGAACCAATGAACGGCTCCGTCCCGGAGACTAAGCTCAAATGGAATGCACCATTTGTCGGCATATGTGTGGGTTCCAGTCATTTCATAGACGAACCCACTGAGTCACTGCATACAGTTCTCGCTCTTGTTGTGGGAGCCTGAGAACGGCTTGATGCGATCCAATGGTCGGTGCGATGCTATTTCAATCCTCATTGTCGGGTCCACGTCGTTCAGCGTCGCTAGCTCGCTCGGTTGACGCATCAACTCGACTTGAGGATCTTACTCGTCGAACGTACGCACCAAAATGTCATCGTCACTGGACGAACCATCGCTGTCGACTTGACGACGTCCGACGCCACCTTTGGGAGCTCGCGTACCACCTCGACGACCGAAAAACCCTCGTTGCCAGCGTAAACACGCTGCATACGCTCCCCGAACGTGGCGTAAACATGTGCGAGTCTTGAAAGTACGGTGAAGCTTCGGTAGTGCCAAAGGCACCACGATCAGCCCCACGCTTGGTAGGAGGAGTACGAACGAGTCGTTGGGGTGTCGGCGGCAATGGAATCGTGGACGGATCTTCATCTTGAACGATCGTTCGACTCACAGGCTGCTTTCCAGCGTTGATACCAACAGCGCCAAACGCCTTCCGAAGCTTCTTCTTCCATTTCTGGAGAGCAGCTCCGGCTTTATGTGGACTCCAATCTTGGTGCGACATCGTCGATGGGTATGTCTCATTTTCAAAGCCCATCGACAACAGTAGCGAGACTGAATCCTCGGCGACTTGGCTAGTCGAAACCGAGTTGACTGGGTATTGAAGTTCCTGCGCAAGCGCAGGCCAGTCGGCCTTTTTCTTGGGGATGGGCTTGAACAGCTGCATCCACTCATCATTCTGCATCAGCGCTTGTACGCGGTCGAAAACGCGCTTGGCGGCTGGTGTATCACCGTTGATAGGTGGGCGAGGTGCCTTCAGTAGTGCTGAATGCTTTGCACTCGCCACCGAAGGTTTAGAATCCTCGGTCCCATCGTCATAATCTTCGTAGGCCGGTTCCGGTCCCGCAACATCATCGAGCTCGTCGGCGAGGTTCCTCGAAAGGGACCTGGTCGTCCCGCTCAGCCCTGATGACAGCGTGGCCGTCTCCGGTGTCACTGCGCCTGGCTCTGGAGCCGGCGTCTTGTCTTCGTAATCTTCATAATCGTGGGCGTCAGAGCCGATGTCTGCCTCGTCATCAAAGCTCAATGAAAGCTCCGAGAGCGGCTGCGAAGCGCGCAGCCGGGCTTGAACTCTCGTTGCGAGCCCCGCCAGACTTGGCAGGCGTAACTGGTACCGTTAATTTTCCTTTCGCCACGTTTCTTGTTTTCGTTTTCTTGTTCTTCTTCTTTTGGTAGCTCGTAAAGTGGAAGGTCATACAAACTGTTCACAATGGTCACAATCTGTTCCTGAGTCGCGGCACCAGTTGGTGGTGTTGGAATTCCCACGTGAACTCTAGCTACAAATGTAGTTAGGACGTTTCCACAACAATACCTCTACTAGGATAGTAAACGATCGTTCGGGCGGACCTGAAGACCCCAGTTCTGCCCTTGCACCGGGACAAACTGGACCTTGTAAACTACTTATATAGTTTATACAGTAAAAAGTAAGAACACGCTACTAGCACGAGCAAAGCTAGCAGGTGTTTTGAATCCTCGTGGTCCCAACAGCGGAAGGGTATCAGGCACGGGTAAGCCTTTTACGAGATCACCGAGTGTTCAACACTCGGTTGGAAGAATAAAAGGGATGCAGTTCAAGCACTCCCAGTCGTGCAAATAGGCAACAATAAGCCGTCACGTAAAACCTCCCGATAGTAATCGGCCAATACACAAAGTCTCTTGGCCTTGCCGAATGAACCCTCGCTACAGAGCTTCGAGTTCACCGACAGACATAACACACTCAAACAAGCTTGACCAGACGCTTACATTGAAGCCGGACGTCGCTCTGTGTGCTTGAGTGGGAATTCTGTTCTGTATTTAAGCTTACCCTTTCGGGTCTATTCCTAATGAGAAGTCCTAATCAAGTATACAAATATCAAGTGAGCAATGATCCGTTATGGATCTTCTTGCATGCCAAGCGTCGTCTGCACCGTCGCATGAGTATCTTTAACGGTCCGCGCCCTGTCCCAGACTGTGAACGTGTCTTCCAAGGGTCGCTGAGTCTTCCGCGAACTCATCCCAACCGCCGCTGAGGTTTCGTACCGTAGATGGTCCGCTGAATGCGAATCCGGCCTGTCCATTATTAATAATAAGGACAGCCTGGATTCAGTGACATATGGCCGAATCCAATATTCGTTGAGAGTACGATACTGACGCCGTCGAGTCTCTTGCACCTTGGAGTCACTGTACATCACATGACCGAGGGTTCGCTGCTTGAACATCTTGGACGGTGTCACGTCTTTGTCGACGGGTGATAATCCGCAACTACGGAAAAATCACTACACCACAACTTCCCCTGTCGCAATGGAAACCACGGTACTGGTGCCCGTTGTGACATTTCTTCCCATTCTCCAATTCACCGTCCAGTCACCGTATGTCCAAGCGTCTGAATCGAGCCGTCTCCGACGTGTTTCAGCGTCTCAACCCTCGCCGACGTCGCGAACGTGAACGGCTGGAGGTACATCAGCTCATCCTCTTCTTGAATCATCGGCGCCTTGCTCATCACCATGCATTACTCGTCTTGTTTCTTAGGAGGGCAAGACCGAGGGTTCGAACGACCCTCAGCCTGCTACACTTCCCCCGACCGCATCGTCATCAGTCGGTTCACCGGCGCTTCCTGCCCCAGACTCTTCACTCCCTGCTGTAGCGCCTGCGGCACTCCCTGTCGCCGCTGAATCCGCGGAGATGGCTCCTGCTGCTCCTCCTGCGCCTGCTATTGGTCCACCACCACTCACCGAGGATTCGCTGCGTGCCATGCTGGCTGAAAGTACGGAGGCATCGGTCGATCACATGATGATCTCGATAATTCCGTACTTGACTGCAATGGCTCGTCACCCAGTGCAGCTCAGCGTTGCGCCTCCTCTCCACGGCGATGTCCACGCTCAACGTCGCCTCGAGACTTGCTGTTGGGTTTTTGATGATGTTTCTCCGCTTGCGGTACAACCTCTTCCCTGACGCGGCCTGTCGGCAATTTACCCCGAGCGAGTTGCCAAACTTGGAGCGGTCAGTTGCGGGTTTGCTCCAGTCCGTGGCTGCTGCCGCCGTACGTTTCGGTGGCACCCAAAATCCATGGCTCGTGAGAACGCGGGAGGCGTTCCTCAAGGCTACCAACGCTGAGATCGAAGCTCTTCACCACAACGTCAAGATTCTCCACGAGTCGAACGCCAAGAACGACGCCATGCTCGCCAGTGTTCAAGCCATCATGGAGCGACACGCAGAAGACTTGAATCGTCTGCACTGCGAGGTCCAAGCTCGGGACTTTTTCATCACCACGTTGCACAAGAAGCTGTCTCGTGAACGCGAGGTGTACAAATCTTCAATTGGAGCGGATACCGAGCAGACTCGGAAGCTTCATCTCCTTTTGGTCAAGCTTGCCCAGTGCAAGTTTGTTGACAACGATACGCTCAAGGTCCTCGAGAACCAGCAAGACCGTAATACTCGCCCCCTCCAAGTGAATCGCCCCCTCCGTGCACACGTGAGTCTGACCGGGATGGATCCCGAGGTACTGCGCCTGGCTGTTGATGGTACGTTCCTAATGTTGCTTATTCCACCGTGTGTTCAGCAACTAACGTTCGTTCACAATCCTTCGTGATAGGTCTGACTGCGGGTGAGCTGGACCTGGACGCGCTAGACTTGGATCAAGAGACGTTGGTCGCTTTGCAGCGCATACAGTCTGCTGCCGCGTCTTCGGACGATCCTCAAGCTCTTCCTGCAGCTTTGGCCAAGGCCGCTCACCAAGTGACCCATGGGAAGTCCCACAAGCGCCTTCGACCAGGTGGCGAGGATTCAGACGACGAGCCGGACGACTCTGACGAAGACGAGGCTCCCGTCCCGACGGACAAGGCCAGTACTTCGATGGCAGCTGCTGGTCTCGGTGATGCGCCACCTGCCGACACTTCAACTCCCAAGTCGGCTCGTAGATCGCTATTCGGTCCGAAGGCGTGGAAGCAAGCGGCCCAGAAGAAGCACAAGAAGCCTCGTCCTCGCTCTCCCGCCAAGTCACCCCGACGTCATATGAAGACTCGGTCCAAGTCTGTACCATCTTCTCCAAGCTCATGGTCGCCACCTCCTACACCAGCGTCTTCTTCCACTCCCGCCGTGGTCGATCTCAGCGGCGACCAGAGTGACGTGGACATGGTGGGTGCTGGTCCAAGCAGTGTCCCATCGGTTCAAGAAACTGCCACCGAGGCTTCGGGTAAAGAACTGGAACCTGGGGATCACGACGATGTTCCCGGTCTTCCTGACGCACCTTCGCCCCCGCCTCAGGGTCCTCCCGATGTGGCCAAGCCACCAGCTTCAACAATCTCTCCTTCTCCAGCAGACATACGTGCCGCTGAAGAAGTCCTGCGTGAGGCCGAACAATTTCGGCTCATGTTCGGCTCAAGTGATGAAGATGAAGAATCGGACCACACTGTCCCACAAGGCAAGTCTGCTTCGTCGTCTGTTGCGACGTCCAAGACAGTTGAAGTCTCGGGAGTGGTTTCTACAGCAGGGCCTGCCCCTGTTGAAGCTGCTTCACAAGCCTCCGTGTCTTCAAAGCCGGTTCCGACTGTTCCGACAGCTGCCGTGCCTAGCGTTTCTTCGCCCGACCTTTCGATGGAGATTGATGACGATGGAGGTGTTGATGATGGCCGTGGAGATGACGTGGATGACGATGAACTTTCGGTGGATGATTTCTCGTGATGCCCCCAGTGGTGGCGGTGATGTTCCGCCACCTACCGATCATTCAAGCACACTCGATGACGAAGATGTCGAAGATTCCGACGGCAACTGGAGCAATCTTGGCCCAGCTCGGCCTCCGACTCCACCTCGGCCAAATCCTTCGCCGATAGTTACTTCTCCAATCATAGTCGGCGGTCCGCCTCCTTCGTCACCGGCAAGTCACCAAGCACCACCATCTTCACCTCCTGTTCCGGTGTCTCCTCGTCCGTCTTCTTGGACTCTCGATGCTGGACCTGGGCGCACGATCACGGTCACCTACACTTCGGTGCCGCGTCGTGGTGGTGCACCGTCGGTTGAGCCGCTGCCTCACCAAGTGTTGCGTGGTGTTCGCCCTACGATGCCGGCTTCGTCCACCTTGCCACCGTGGGTTCTTCCGTACTTGGACATGGAGCTTCTTGACGCAGGTGCCAAGAAGTGTTTCGAGCGACTCTTAAGCATGACCCTCCCCGAACCAACTGGTGAGGTGACCGTCCGTACGACGTTGGAGGGTCTCCAAGCGTACTTTGCCTATTCGCATCCTGATCATCCGTACCAGCAACTCCGGAAGCTTTACCCTCTTCAAGCGTGTCTCTTCGACACCGTCGGCTTTAATCCAAGCGTCCCCATCTCGAAGCGTGCTCCGATTGAGACTCCTCTCAAGATGATCTGGGCGAACCTTCGGGGTGACGGCGGTAAGCAAGGTGACCTCGGGTTCGCGTTGTGGGAGCGTCTCCACGGGCTTCCGTTGGCTGGTATTGAGCGAGGTCTTGTTGAAGAAGCTAACAAGGTTGGCCACGACAAGGAGCGCTTGAAGGAACTGAGAGATCTGTTGAAGAAGCTCTTCAGTGAGCGCGACCGTCGTGCCGATCGTATTCGTAACAAGTACGGTGAACAGTACATGGCGTGGAGTCGTGACTCGGTTTCCTCTGGTACCTCCGACGCGCCGTTCATTCGTCCTGAGTTGCTATTGGAGCCGTCGAAGCCATGGTACCCGATCGATAACTTGCCGTTTGCACCTCGGACTTCCGACTGGCTTTCTGAGGTTCCGGCTCTCGATTCTCGTCAGCCCTGGCGTACTGGATGGATGAACGCGCCGCATCAGCACCCTTACAACACTACGTACTTTCCGTGCCAGTGTAATCCGGAGATCTTCAATCCTCGTGGTACGCGTTTCGTGAATGCGTACCAAAGCGAGCTCGTCGACCCGTCTCTGGATTCTACTGACGTTATTCCGACCTGGCGCTCGCTGTTTGACTCGCCATCGGTTACGCCACGTCCCGCTCTGGCTGCTGCTCTTGTTGAAGCTGGTGCCGAGGTTCCGCAGGGTCCGGCTGCAGCTCCAGCTACCGAGGCTCAGGTTCCTGATGAAGAGGAGAAGGAGAGTAGTGACTCAACTTCGTTGGCACTCTTGGCCACCGCGGCCAGGCAATTGGAGTCGCTTTGAATCCTCGATGCATGTTCCACGACGTTCTCTAGCATCTCAGCTAACTGTTGAGGGGTCCCGCGAGGTTTCGTTTTCAGTGGTCGCTCCTCGGCCGGCATTCATGTTTTCTTTTTCTTAATCCACTTCCACAGCGTAATCATGTTCATGTTGTTCTTCAAATGCATATACAATTTGTTGTTGCAGTAACGTTTTTCGTCTGTTACCACAGGCTGCATCGCCCTGTGGGTAGTTCACGAGTGATCCAGTCACGCTAGTCTTCGTCCGCCACTTGCGCCATCTGCAGCCGATTCTCGCTCTTCTTGGCTCGCAAATAGTCGTACAGCAGACCTCCATATGACAAGTTGGATGCTTATCCTTTCGGGTCTATTCCTAAAAAGAAGTCCTAATCAAATATACAAATATCAAGTGAACAATGATCCGTTATGGATCTTCTTGAATGCCAAGCGTCGTCTGCACCGTCGCATGAGTATCTTTAACGGTCCGCGCCCTGTCCCAGACTGTGAACGTGTCTTCCAAGGGTCGCTGAGTCTTCCGCGAACTCATCCCAACCGCCGCTGAGGTTTCGTACCGTAGATGGTCCGCTGAATGCGAATCCGGCCTGTCCATTATTAATAATAAGGACAGCCTGGATTCAGTGACATATGGCCGAATCCAATACTCGTCGAAAGCTCGGAAGTGACGCCGTCGAGTCCCTTGCACCTTGGCGTCTCCGTACATCACATGACCGAGGGTTCGCTGCTTGAACATCTTGGGCGGTGTCACGTCTTTATCGACGGGTGATAATCCGCAACTACGGAAAAATCACTACACCACAACTTCCCCTGTCGCAATGGAAACCACGGTACTGGTGCCCGTTGTGACATTTCTTCCCATTCTCCAATTCACCATCCAGTCACCGTATGTCCAAGCGTTTGAATCGAGCCGTCTCCGACGTGTTTCAGCGTCTCAACCCTCGCCGACGTCGCGAACGTGAGCGGCTGGAGGTACATCAGCTCATCCTCTTCTTGAATCATCGGCGCCTTGCTCATCACCATGCATTACTCGTCTTGTTTCTTAGGAGAGCAAGACCGAGGGTTCGAACGACCCTCAGCCTGCTACACTTCCCCCGACCGCATCGTCATCAGTCGGTTCACCGGCGCTTCCTGCCCCAGACTCTTCACTCCCTGCTGTAGCGCCTGCGGCACTCCCTGTCGCCGCTGAATCCGCGGAGATGGCTCCTGCTGCTCCTCCTGCGCCTGCTATTGGTCCACCACCACTCACCGAGGATTCGCTGCGTGCCATGCTGGCTGAAAGTACGGAGGCATCGGTCGATCACATGATGATCTCGATAATTCCGTACTTGACTGCAATGGCTCGTCACCCAGTGCAGCTCAGCGTTGCGCCTCCTCTCCACGGCGATGTCCACGCTCAACGTCGCCTCGAGACTGCTCTTGGTTTTGATGATGTTCTCGCTGCGGTACAACCTCTTCCTGACGCGCTGTCGGCATTACCCGAACGAGTTGCCAACTTGGAGCGTCAGTTGCGGTTTGCTCAGTCCGTGGCTGCTGCCGCCGTACGCTCGGTGGCACCCAAAATCATGGCTCGTGAGAACGCGGAGGCGTTCCTCAAGGCTACCAACGCTGAGATCGAAGCTCTTCACCACAACGTCAAGATTCTCCACGAGTCGAACGCCAAGAACGACGCCATGCTCGCCAGTGTTCAAGCCATCATGGAGCGACACGCAGAAGACTTGAATCGTCTGCACTGCGAGGTCCAAGCTCGGGACTTTTTCATCACCACGTTGCACAAGAAGCTGTCTCGTGAACGCGAGGTGTACGAATCTTCAATTGGAGCGGATGACCGAGCAGACTCGGAAGCTTCATCTTCCTTTTGGTCAAGCTTGCCCAGGGCAAGTATGTTGACAACGACACGCTCAAGGTCCTCGAGACCAGCCAGATAGTAATACTCGCCTCCTTCCAAGTGAATCGCACCCTCCGTTCACACGTGAGTCTGGCCGGGATGGATCCCGAGGTACTGCGTCTGGCTGTTGATGGTACGTTTCTAATGTTGCTCTTTCCCACCGTGTGTTCAGCAACTAACGTCTGTTCACAATCCTTCGTGATAGGTCTGACTGCGGGAGAGCTGGACCTGGACGCCCTGGACTTGGACCAAGAGACGTTGGTCGCTTTGCAGCGCATACCGTCTGCTGCCGCGTCCTCGGACGATCCTCAAGCTCTCCCTGCAGCTTTGGGCAAGGCCGCTCACCAAGTGGCTCATGGGAAGTCCTACAAGCGCCTTCGACCAGGTGGCGAGGATTCAGACGACGAGCCGGACGACTCTGACGAAGACGAGGCTCCCATCCCGACGGACAAGGCCAGTACTTCGATGGCAGCTGCTGGTCTCGGTGATGCGCCACCTGCCGACACTTCAACTCCCAAGTCGGCTCGTAGATCGCTATTCGGTCCGAAGGCGTGGAAGCAAGCGGCCCAGAAGAAGCACAAGAAGCCTCGTCCTCGCTCTCCCGCCAAGTCACCCCGACGTCATATGAAGACTCGGTCCAAGTCTGTACCATCTTCTCCAAGCTCATGGTCGCCACCTCCTACACCAGCGTCTTCTTCCACTCCCGCCGTGGTCGATCTCAGCGGCGACCAGAGTGACGTGGACATGGTGGGTGCTGGTCCAAGCAGTGTCCCATCGGTTCAAGAAACTGCCACCGAGGCTTCGGGTAAAGACCTGGAACCTGGGGATCACGACGATGTTCCCGGTCTTCCTGACGCACCTTCGCCCCCGCCTCAGGGTCCTCCCGATGTGGCCAAGCCACCAGCTTCAGCAATCTCTCCTTCTCCAGCAGACATACGTGCCGCTGAAGAAGTCCTGGGTGAGGCCGAACAATTTCGGCTCATGTTCGGCTCAAGTGATGAAGATGAAGAATCGGACCACACTGTCCCACAAGGCAAGTCTGCTTCGTCGTCTGTTGCGACGTCCAAGACATTTGAAGTCTCGGGAGTGGTTTCTACAGCAGGGCCTGCCCCTGTTGAAGCTGCTCCACAAGCCTCCGTGTCTTCAAAGCCGGTTCCGACTGTTCCGACAGCTGCCGTGCCTAGCGTTTCTTCGCCCGACCTTTCGATGGAGATTGATGACGATGGAGGTGTTGATGATGGCCGTGGAGATGACGTGGATGACGATGAACTTTCGGTGGATGATTTCTCGTGATGCCCCCAGTGGTGGCGGTGATGTTCCGCCACCTACCGATCAATTAAGCACACTCGATGACGAAGATGTCGAAGATTCCGACGGCAACTGGAGCAATCTTGGCCCAGCTCGGCCTCCGACTCCACCTCGGCCAAAGCCTTCGCCGATAGTTACTTCTCCAATCATAGTCGGCGGTCCGCCTCCTTCGTCACCGGCAAGTCACCAAGCACCACCATCTTCACCTCCTGTTCCGGTGTCTCCTCGTCCGTCTTCTTGGACTCTCGATGCTGGACCTGGGCGCACGATCACGGTCACCTACACTTCGGTGCCGCGTCGTGGTGGTGCACCGTCGGTTGAGCCGCTGCCTCACCAAGTGTTGCGTGGTGTTCGCCCTACGATGCCGGCTTCGTCCACCTTGCCACCGTGGGTTCTTCCGTACTTGGACATGGAGTTTCCTGACGCAGGTGCCAAGAA
The DNA here is from genome assembly GCF_000142945.1 of Phytophthora infestans T30-4. NCBI lineage: Eukaryota > Oomycota > Peronosporomycetes > Peronosporales > Peronosporaceae > Phytophthora > Phytophthora infestans. The sequence goes on along the minus strand of NW_003303705.1, from coordinate 847,259 downwards.
GTGTTTCGAGCGACGCTTAAGCATGACCCTCCCCGAACCAACTGATGAGGTGACCGTCCGTACGACGTTGGAGGGTCTCCAAGCGTACTTTGCCTATTCGCATCCTGATCATCCGTACCAGCAACTCCGGAAGCTTTACCCTCTTCAAGCGTGTCTCTTCGACACCGTCGGCTTTAATCCAAGCGTCCCCATCTCGAAGCGTGCTCCGATTGAGACTCCTCTCAAGATGATCTGGGCGAACCTTCGGGGTGACGGCGGTAAGCAAGGTGACCTCGGGTTCGCGTTGTGGGAGCGTCTCCACGGGCTTCCGTTGGCTGGTATTGAGCGAGGTCTTGTTGAAGAAGCTAACAAGGTTGGCCACGACAAGGAGCGCTTGAAGGAACTGAGAGATCTGTTGAAGAAGCTCTTCAGTGAGCGCGACCGTCGTGCCGATCGTCTTCGTAACAAGTACGGTGAACAGTACATGGCGTGGAGTCGTGACTCGGTTTCCTCTGGTACCTCCGACGCGCCGTTCATTCGTCCTGAGTTGCTATTGGAGCCGTCGAAGCCATGGTACCCGATCGAGAACTTGCCGTTTGCACCTCGGACTTCCGGCTGGCTTTCTGAGGTTCCGGCTCTCGATTCTCGTCAGCCCTGGCGTACTGGATGGATGAACGCGCCGCATCAGCACCCCTACAACACTACGTACTTTTCGTGCCAGTGTAATCCGGAGATCTTCAATCCTCGTGGTACGCGTTTCGTGAATGCGTACCAAAGCGAGCTCGTCGACCCGTCTCTGGATTCTACCGACGTTATTCCGACCTGGCGCTCGTTGTTTGACTCGCCATCGGTTACGCCACGTCCCGCTCTGGCTGCTGCTTCTGTTGAAGCTGGTGCCGAGGATTCGCAGGGTCCGACTGCAGCTCCAGCTGCCGAGGATCAAGTTCCTGATGAAGAGGAGAAGGAGAGTGGTGACTCAACTTCGTTGGCACTCTTGGCCACCGCCACCAGGAAATTGGAATCGCTTTGAATCCTCGATGCATGTTCCACGACGTTCTCTAGCAGCTCAGCTAACTGTTGAGGGGTCCCGCGAGGTTTCGTTTTCAGTGGTCGCTCCTCGGCCGGCATTCATGTTTTCTTTTTCTTAATCCACTTCCACTGCGTAATCATGTTCATGTTGTTCTTCAAATGCATATACAATTTGTTGTTGCAGTAACGTTTTTCGTCTGTTACCACAGGCTGCATCGCCCTGTGGGCAGCTCACGAGTGATCCAGTCACGCTAGTCTTCGTCCGCCACTTGCGCCATCTGCAGCCGATTCTCGCTCTTCTTGGCTCGCAAATGGTCGTACAGTAGACCTCCACATGATAAGTTGGATGCTGGTTCCCAAGTCGGGTCTTCGTAGCCCACCCACTTGACTTTGAATTTGCGTACAGCGCGCTCCGTGCTCGTCGACAGTGGTGTTCTGTCGTGAGGATGGCCTCGACTTCATATTCACCGGCAACTTGATCTGGTTCCCAGCTGTCTTCACTCAACAGTTCTTCATCGAAATCGAGTCTTGCTGCATTAGTCGCGTCTAGTGAGTGTTCGGTCGACTGTTGAATTCGTTGACAGCCTTGAGTCTCGACACATGCACTACTGGGTAGAAGCGATACCGACTTCGGTCTGGTAGTTCCAGCTCGTATGCAAACTCTTCCACCTTGCGCTTGATCCGAAAAGGTCCATGCCACCGGTGAGCTAACTTCTTCGTCAAGCCCGGTTTGACGCGCTCCATGTACAGCCACGCCCGGCTCCCAATCTCAAAAAAAGATCTCGGTGGGGCTCTTGCAGGATCTTCTATCTCTTCCGCAGCTTCTGGAGGGTCCACCGAGTGTTCGTTCCCACTCGGTTGAGGTACAGCGGCTTTTTCCAGTCGACTCAGGGCATCATTATGCTTTTTAGCCCTTCGCTCCTTTTCTACAGCTTGATAATCTTTGGCCATAGTGAGGGCGACCTCGTGTTGTCGATTGATCTCACGCCGCCACGCTAGTGCGTCAGACTGCTTGCCGAATCCTCGTTTGAATGATGACGACATTGCCCGCAACGTCGACTGCGCATCCCAACCATGAACGAGGTAGAACGGCGTTTCCTTCCTCGTAGTGTCTTGAGAAGTATTAATAGCAAATACTAGCTTCTCCGCGATTTCGTCCCAATCTTGCTGTAGAGGGTCTTCCGCGTACACCCGTACGGACCCCATCACTGACTTCACCGAGCGTTCCTGCCGTCCATTAGCCTGTGGCCGATAGCTCAACGTTGCTCGTGATCTTGACTGCATCACCTCTGCGAGCGCTTGGAAGACCTCGCTCATGAAGCGTGGGTCGCGGTCGTGCCTTATTAATGATGGGGCTCCGAGCCGTCGGTACACACATTCTTAGAATACTTGGGCAACACTCAGGGCAGTCGTATCCGGCATAGCTTTGGCGATAACGAATCCCGTGAACGAGCACTGAAATAGGAGCAACGCCGTGTTGCCCCTGCGAGATTTCGGTAGTGGGATCACAAAATCCATCGAGACGATCTGGAAAGGTCGTTCGGCTAGTATGTTGCCAGGCGAGTATCCACGAAGCTGCGGACGGCTTTTACTCGAGCAGCAATCTGGACATGACTTCGCATGCTTCTCCACGTCAGCGTACAAGCTGATCCAATAATAATCGGATTTAACGCGATGGAACGTTCTCATTACGCCTTAATATCCTCCTTCCAGCGAGTCGTGACAGTTCTGCAAGACCTCTGGAATCATCGTTGTTGGTACTACAAGCCGCAGCTTGGTCTCTTTTTGCCAACCGTGGTCGTACCGACGATTCAATCCAAGATAGTGAAGCACGCCGTCTTCTGATAACACGAACCGGTCAGCATATTTCCAGGCATCTCGAGCTTCTTTGTAACTCAGCTCTTCTGCTTGGCCCTGAAGTACCTTCTTGATGTTAGACCATTCATCTTGTGCCACCATTATCCGTCTGCGTCGTTCCCGCTGTATCGCTACCGGGTCAACATCTTCCGCATCGGGAAATGCCGCTGGTACAGTCTTGTGAGGATGGTCTGGAAAATCTTCGCCGATTGAATCCTCGGTGGACGTCTCTCGTCGTTCTTCATGCTGTTCTTGAGCTTTTGAGACCCCCTCCGAGTGTTCATCTGCAAACCTGACGCGTTTCTTGGCTTTCGTCTGTCGCCTAGTCATCACTGCAATATTACCATAATCGCACTCTGGTGAGCTGTAACCAACCACGAAATTTTCGAGCGTTTTCCACTTTGAAGACTCGCTGCCTGACAGTACATGTACTTGACGCTCTGCTCCTCGTGACGAAACATCTACCGAGTCTTCATCCGGCTCGTAGATCATTTCCTGGATGCGATTCAGCGACACCAATTCCGCCTTGCGATTTTCAGCTAGGATGACACGACTGACCTTTGATTCTAGCGCTTCAGTGGCTAACGAATCCGCGGCAGCGTTGTATTTTCGTACAACGTGAAGATATTTAACTGATCGAAGCTTGGCCGCGAGTTCCTTGTGTGTATTCTGTAGCGCTAGCAAAGTTTCCTTCCTGCATGCGATCACCCCTAGCGATTGTTGAATCGCGAGCCTTGAGTCACCAACGATGTCTAAATCCTCGGCACCTTGCGCAATAGCAGCCTTGACACCGTTTATCATACCTGTATACTCTGCCTTATTCACCGTGGTGGACGAGAGGTAAGCGTTTGCAGCAATCACTATCTTCCACTCAGGAAGGCTCCACAGCACCCATGAACAACTCCCGTAGCCACCGTACTTCCCTGTCTTCGCTAATCCGTCAAAAGACATGACGAGTCCGCTGTAATTACGGGGAAGCCTGGCGTACAGCAACGCAGGGTCCATTCGAATAGTCGGAAAACCCTTGTTTGGAAGTGCCACCGGCGCGAGCGAGTCTTCCCGGTCGACGAAGCTCGTGATGCTTGACTGCAGTAGCTGCGCGAAAGCGACATCCTTCACCTTCACGCGCTGCACCTTCAAGTGCCACTGCGATATCAGCACTGCGAACTGGACTGCACGTCCGAAAAGAGACTTCGACTTATGTACCCACTCCAACGTCGAGAATCGTGTATAGACATGTAGCGTCTTTCCTGCCAGCTGGACGTAACAGATCTTCAACAGCAGAAGTAACCCCAAAACTTCCTTCTCGGCAGGATGGTAGTTCATCTCGGCCTCCTTGAGCACATGATCGAGGAACCGTACGGGGTGAAACTTGCCTTCATGTTCTTGCATTAGCGTAGTGCTCAACGCCCATTCATTCGCAAAGAGCATGACGTGAACGGCTTTCGACCGATCGAAGTGCCTGAGGATGGGTGAATGTGAAACACTCGTCTTCAATTTTTCGAAGGAACGACGTGCCACAGAAAGGCCACCTTCAACGGCAAAGTCTTCATCCTTGAGTTGGTACAGCGCCGTACCGTAGACCGCGAAGTCTTGAATGAAGCGGCTGTAGTAATTAACCGCTCCAAGAAACGGCTACATGCCCTTCTTACTCGTAGGAAACGAAAGCTCGGCGACGGCCGCAAGCTTCTTCGGATCAGCCCTGATACCTTCTGGCGAAATTTTATGCGACAGAAAGTCCACCTTGGGTTGGCAGAAGATGCTCTTGATGAAGCTAATGCTAATCCGACACTGTGCAAATCTTGCCAGCAATCGGTCCAGCGTCGCCAGGCAGCTGTCGAAATCCTCACCACCGAAGCAAATACACAAAATATCATAAACACCATAAGATCTCTGACAAACACCATAAAATCCAACACAGCACCAGGACAGAGACGACCCACGTCTTCAAGACGGTCTTGTTGTAGGAAGGGCTAGGTTAAATTGTCTCACCTCCCCCACCAACAGGAGTGGGCCACTCACCATTCAGTAACTCGAGCGTCGTAGGGCGGAGCACGTGGCTGAGCAGGCGTGGCCTGTAGCACACTGTAGAGCGCGTCGTCGCTGATCTACATCGCGTGGCCAGAGCTGCTTGTGTCTGGAGCTAGGGTGCGCGTAGTCGCTGATCTACATCACGTGGTCAGAGCTGCTTGCGTCTGGAGGTAGGGTGCGCGCCAGTGGTTTGTTGCACGTGATGTGTATGCTGACAGGCTTCTGGAGGTGAAGTAAAGCGTGCTGTGGGTGGCCTTCGGCTCACGACGGGGACTGGCTCGTGGCTGGAGATTAATGGCATCGTCGGTTGCCTACCGCGCTCGGGATATGCATGCTGTTGGGATCGAGGCCACTGCCCCTCTGGAATTATAAGGTAACAGCTCATTGCTCCGAATGTGATGCGAGCCTTCAAACGCTAGCATATTATGTATTTGTGCTTTAGTACATTGCTTTGTAGATACCGCTAAACAAATGAAGCCATGTGAGCAAAGGAAATATTTGTTGATGTTGTTGGTATTTACAGACGCTGCAGAGCGTGACCGATATTTTGCGGGCGTCCAGCTTTTTGAACGCGCTTCCTGTTCACAAGGATTTCCTCGCCAGCCTCATCCACAACGCTTCGTGACTGCTGAGCAAAGAGCAAGTGGCAGCAGTTCCCCATTTTAAAGTGGTTTTTTGCAGGGACAGTATGCAGTCCGAAGATCGACCGGCCAGCCAGTACGAGGCTGGCCCTCAACCTCCATGCGCGCGTAGTGGACACCAAACTGAGCAGAAATCGCCATATCTTCTCTCGCGCGGTTAAGCTCTGGGACAAACGTCTTCGCGGGAGGCAGCGCGCACACGTGTACGAGGTCAGGGTCAGCGTCGCCAAGGAGAAAGTCTATGCTGGACCTGGTAACGATGTTCTCACTCAGCAGTCCGCGGCGACGAAGCCCCCGTGTGCGTGTCTGAAGCGTCGTCGAGCAGGTGGACACGAGCGAGAACTGAGGCAACGCCATTGAGCGGTGGCCACAACATGCGAGTAGCTGGGCGAGCAGCATTCCCATTTTCAGCTGGCGGTGGTGAGTGTAGTCCCGTTTCAGCACTCGGTTGAATTGCTCAACCGGGTTGTTGGTAGTGGCATACCCGGATGGCGTCAGAAAGCACTGCCAGTTTGCGAAGTTGCCTTCAAGCCATTGGGCCTTCACGTACATGGTGAAGGCAGCGAGATCCGCGTGTACAGCCCACTCCTTCAACATAGCCGCCTTCTGGTCGGCATATTCGGCATTGCTCTGCGCAAAATGCAAGTTGTATATGCCCTTGTATACCAATGCAGACATATCTGAGCTGAAACCACGAGTACGCTCACGCAACTTCGGCACCACGTGGTAAAAGCACATAATATACGTAAATGAGCTGTCAGCGAAGACACTGCGGAAGGCCTTGTGTTGTGCCTTGTCCGCGTCACCAAGCACGAATTTCACTCGCCACTCTGCTCCGTTAACCCTGGCATATACACAACGCAATGCAACGAGCGCGGCCACGAAATGCTTGTACTGGAGCTGTGACGTGACAAAAAGCGCTACTAGGTGAAACGCCCTGGAGGCGTCGGTAATGCCGCAGACGAGGACTGGATACCCGACGCTGTTCAGCTTGAACGTTGCGTCCAGGTGCAAGACACAGGCTCCGCTGTTTCTTGCAGCGTTACGAAGTAGCGCCTTCGTCGTCATTCCTACTAGAAACGGCCGAGCATCTGAGCCGTTCCCAACCTCAGGAAGGCTACTCGTGTCGTATGCACTAGTGAACGTGAAGGGGTCGTGGTCACCTTCACGTCCACTAAATGCTGAGGCCCTCACCGACTCCACGATCGCCTTGCGCTTGTCGTTTCCACCAAGCCGCGTGCGCCGAAAGTGGTGTACGATGTTTTGCACCTCTCGCAGACTGGGTAATTCTGCAGGAGGGAGATCAAATTTGCGTCCCAAAGCGTGCCGGATGCGTACCGGCATTAGGTTTTCACGGGCGAGTTCCTTGATGAACTCGCGACACCTCGGCGTAATCCATGACCTGGATGGCGTTCGCGCACGCGAATGATGGTCGCCTAGCTCGTGCATGTCGACGGTGTCTGTATCTTGGCAGACCAAGACCTTCATCCGCCAGGTGCAGGCTAGGTAGGGAACCGCATCCGTACAGTGCTTGCAGGCGCAGCGTAGAAGCTTGTAGCGCATTGTGTGCGCATCACCGCTGGTACAAGCCGTGCACGGCATCAGCTGACTTTTGACCGTCTTCCAAGTCTTCATTCCTTGGAGAAGGAGGGCAGCGTCTTCGGACGAAACGCCGCTGCAGAGTAGGTTCCAGGTGTGAGAGCTGGGCATCGGTGCACGACGTGAGCTGGTGGGTGGCCGAGGCAGTTGGAAGCTTGTTTGAAAGTAAAAAGCGTTCAAAACTGCAAGCTCTAGGGCGAGCTAGACCAGTCATCTTGTACTTTTGAGTACGGATGGCGTGATATGATTGGGTAAAATCATTTAAATAGAGGCATATGACTGGATGAAAAGAATCGTTTTGTGCTGAAACACACTATGGGATGATTATTTACAGATTTTTGTGTCGCCTGTGATTTTGTGGTGGGCCCGAATGTTTTTATGTGATAAAAACACGTGGTCTTGTGTTTGTCAGCTCGCATGGTGTTTTTCAGTTTTTTGTGGTGGTTTTGGAACCTTGTCAAGCAAATATCATGACCGTCGACCAAACACGGGTACCAGCGATGATTCGTCTGGCTCCCCGTACGTAAACATGTCAGCGACGGGGCTGTTGACGAGTTGTAGTACAGGGTCGGCCTCCACCGGTGCTTCGCGGTCTGCCGCGAACTTCGTTTGAAACGAACCCTCGGTGCTTGGCCCACGACGTTCCTTGGCCTGTTCTTCAGCTAAACGCATCTTCTCCGAATATTCAAACCAACCTCCTTTAGGTTGAACGAACCCCCAGAGTGCGTTGTCAATCATACGCTGGTAGATCATCGGCGCGTTCTTTAACCCAAAGGGCATGCGAAACCACTCGAAATGTCCGAGTGCGCAGACAAACGCCGACACTTTACGTGCTCGCAAGGGCATCATGACCGCCCAGAAGCCGCTTGCTGCATCCAGCGAACAGAACCATAGGTAGCACTCGAGATCGGTCAACAGGTCGTCGACTAGCGGCATTGATTGCGGTAATAGCATTCACCATCTTGTAATTAATGCAGAGCCGGATGTCCAGCCCGTTCTTTTTCATCACAATCACGATCGGCGATGCCCATGGACTGTCTGAAAAGACGATCAGTCCTGCTCGCAATAAAGCGCGCAGCAGCTCGTACAGCTTGCCGAGAAATCGTAGCGGCATGCGCCGGGCACGCTGTTTAATTGGGGCGAGCCCTTGTGTGTCGATATCGCATACCGCGCCGTAGGCTGGCGGCGGCAGTGCGTTACCACTAGCAACCAGGATGTGCTCGTGGCTCTTCAGCGTCGCGACCAGACGTTCCCTGCGATCGGTCGACAGCTGGGGGTCAGTAACATTGGGCGTATTGTAGTCTATAGTCGTGTTGATTTCTTCGGTCAGGTCCGGCAGGAATGCCAGCTCCTTAGCGTAGTCTTCCAAGCCAATGTTGTTAGCTGGGTGTCCGCAGAAGTCATTCCTTGCGCTCTCCGTTACTTCATTTCCTTCGGTTGTTAACACTCGAGCAACCGAGATGTACATTCCGTCCAAAGTCGCTACGGATTCTTCTCTTGACTCAACATCGGTATTCACTTTGATTTCAACAGTCGGTACTGGGTCCATCTCCTTCCCATCCTGGTTTTCCATCTCAGGGCCACCTGCCGAGTCGTTGTTCGCAATATTGAATGCGCAAGCAACCGACATATTGGGCTGTTGACTTTTGTTCAGCGCTTCGGATGGCCGTTGTCTTGACAGTTCGGCATTCGCACCAAGCTCGCAACGAACACTCGGTGCCGTATTCACCACCTTCAGCGCGGTGTCTGCATCCTCTGGACCAACCACCGATGACTCGTTCGCAAATTTGGCTGCGCACAAGGCCGGGACAACTTCGTCAAAACTGGTGACTCCATCTAATCCAGTGCTGTTACTTGTTGCTTCCGTGGTCACCCCAGACTTGACACGAACACTCGTTGGCGTATGTACAATGTTTACCGAGCTCAGCAACTCGTGTGTACGCGATACCGAGGCTCCATTTGCAATATTGTCCCCGCCATAAGCTGTCGTGCAATTGTCCAAAGGTTCTTCGGAATAATGCCCCTCGGCCGAGTCCCCGGCTGTCACCCCAGACGCCAGACAGGCCTCCACTCGTTCACGTTCCTCTATGATCAATGCCCAGCGCTCTGCACAGGTCAGACGAGCCCTAGAGTCCATTAGCGAGTCTTCAAGAGGCCGTGGTAGCACCCCACTGGGTTCTAAATAGTCCGGTCGCTCGACTGCCGAAGGCTGAGTTGCAAGCCATTGCTCGTAGATTTCACATTCACGCTGAAACAACTCACGGTCTCTGCAACCTTCATACGCTAGCACCTGCCAGTCTTGGTACTTCTTGGAATCCAGACGCACATAGCCGTCACTTCGCGGCAAATCCCCATCTGGAATCCACATCGCGATCGAGTCTTGCGCTGGTAGGTACACTGTTTGGTCGGACCCATTGGTCAATCGAATAAGCTGAGGCCGTCCACGTCGAAACCTCGCCACTGACGGGATTAGCTTGTTCGTTCGACAAACCCACAGTACATGTTCTTCCAGTCCGACTTGACGCTTCGCTAGTCGATATTCTCGCCACTCGTGCACTTGAATGTCCAAACACTCGGGTGGCCCGGCGTTAACATGGGAGCCGTACTCTTCGCTGTCGATCATGTTCTTGGTCTTGATCAGTGGGATTTGAACTTCGTGCGGTAATTGCGCCGCGCCGTGAAACAGGTCCAACCGGATCCCAGCTGGGATCATAAAGTCGGTCCCGAGTACCACGTCGACGCCTGCACTATGCGCCATTACCCACATCTCGAATTCGTACACCATCTCCCATCCGAGCGTAATCTTGACGCACGCTCGTCGCGTCGTAGACACCTTGCCTTCGTTAATTCCTTGAATGTCAATGCGGCGTCCGTGATCGGGTACATATCGGAGTCGCAACTTCTTGGCAAAGGCGTCAGTGATCACACTAACGTTCGCTCCTGTGTCGAGGAGGATCCTCGTTCGCTGATCGCTCACAGCGCCTTGTACCAGAGCTCTCATTCTGATCCGTCGGTCGAATTTCTTGGCCGACCACCACTTCTGTCTCTCGCCAGGGTTCAACTTCATCATCTTGGAGTGACCCTTGGGCTCGTCTCGCGCTGCACTCGAAACAAGCCGAACAAACCCTCGCTGGTGCCCTCATCAGCATCAGCACACTCCAACACCCCCACCGAGGATTCTTCTCCTCTCCTTTTCATTTTCCGTCGCGTTCACACTTGTTACGTAATTATCAGGCTATTCACTCTGCCCCATGAAAGCAAATATACACTCTGCTTCCATTGAAGGCTCGGTTAGCTGTGGCAGCCCGATAGGGACCAACCCAGTTGTAGTTGGCGATCTGCCTAGTTTAAATGACGTTCTCGAACGACGGCCTTGAGCTCTGGCGGGAGTTCCTCCTTCGTGCCTTTAGTGCGCACGAATTTGGCAAGGTCTTGGAAGTTGCGGAAAAGTTCGCATTGTCCAGCAGTGGAGTTGTTTGCAGAACTTGCATCGCTTGTTACAGTAGTGGGCGGAGTGACTCATGCCACCGCACACTGCGCACGGTCCGTACTGGGGTCGTCGGTTGTCGCGGTTGAAGTCACGTCGACCGCGTTGGTCCTGATTGAACCCACGGTCACCACCTCGGCGATCTTGATTGAAGCCATTCTCGCGATCAGGCGTGTTTTCACGCGGTTGACGGTTGTCTGAACGTGCGTAGGTGCCTTCAGCAGCTGCATGGCGCTCATTTTCGTTAGCCGCGGCGAGGTATCGGTCATTTGCATCCAATGAGAAATCACCATCCGTATTATCGGGCTGAAAGTCGTTGTACTCGTCTTGGACATCGTTGTAAGCGTTCGGGTTAACTTTTATATACTAGGTGCCCCTTGAGCAGCTTCACGACCTTCTAATTCAGCTAGTAGGTCGTGCACCGTGGCTTCAATGAGTGTCACTCTTGGTTTGTTGCGGTTGTCATCGCGGCGACGGTCCTCACGCCGATTGTTGTGGACGTACCCATCGTCGCGTCGCGCGTCACGACTCTTGGAGTATCGATACTCAATGTCGCGCTTGCCCATTCTCTCCTTGCCCTTGAGAACGTCTTTAATGATCTCTTCGAGCTCGTGGATGTCGGCAACTCGAGAGTGGTAGAGACTTTCCACCAGCTTGGCATCATCGCATGTTGCCAGGAACTGCTGTACGTGATCTTTCGCGTCGCGACCACTCTTCTCGAAGTGTAGACGGGCGGTCCGAGTGTAGCCATTCAGCCTGTTTATGTAGTCGCACAGATGTTCGTTACGTTCCCGCTTTGCCGAGTAGTAACGTGACAGTGCCGTCTGCGTGAGCTGCGAGCAGTAGTAGCGGATGTACGCATCGCTCAGCAACTTCCATTTGCGCTTCGTCTTCTTCGGAAGTTGACGGAACCAATGAACGGCTCCGTCCCGGAGACTAAGCTCAAATGGAATGCACCATTTGTCGGCATATGTGTGGGTTCCAGTCATTTCATAGACGAACCCACTGAGTCACTGCATACAGTTCTCGCTCTTGTTGTGGGAGCCTGAGAACGGCTTGATGCGATCCAATGGTCGGTGCGATGCTATTTCAATCCTCATTGTCGGGTCCACGTCGTTCAGCGTCGCTAGCTCGCTCGGTTGACGCATCAACTCGACTTGAGGATCTTACTCGTCGAACGTACGCACCAAAATGTCATCGTCACTGGACGAACCATAGCTGTCGACTTGACGACGTCCGACGCCACTTTGGGAGCTCGGGTACCACCTCGACGACCGAAAAACCCTCGTTGCCGAA
>NW_003303705.1:768453-829850 GCF_000142945.1 Phytophthora infestans T30-4 | reverse complement strand
TCTGGTAGTGCCCAATACAGCGCGATTAACTTGATTAGCCGAGCGCCGCCGCTATGTGGCGGTAGTTTAGGTTTAGGTCTATATGTTTAAGCATTTCCGCCTCCGCTACGCTTTGACGGGACATTAATTTAAAAACAAATATGAAACCTACTAAAGTATGTGCTAAATTGACTTTTTAGTTTCATTATTCTGATTTTTTTAGGTTACCAAACACGAAACGAATTTAAGCAGAGTCCCCAGTAATCCGTGCAATTTTTTTTACACAAAACTGAGCCCCCACAGCATGCCTACTAACTTACACCTAAACTGATTATTCTAATGATCTTGATACAATTTCTTTTTGTTGTTGGCTACCATTGAATCTTCATACTCCACCTACAACCACCTCGAATTGGCATTTATATAAACGATACACAATATGTTTAGTTCAGCGTTTGTGCTCTGTACCACGGGCCGTTTCTGAGCCGCTATGAAAAGTAACTCACATCAACGCAGAATATAGTAATGGCCTGTCAAGCTTGCCCTACTTACCCGCTTCCACTGCCTACTTGAGCTTGTAAATAACTAAAGATTGGTCACTTCTCATACCAAACTCAATGAAAGCGAAACAATATTCAAACTGTAACATTTTTAATGCATTGAAATGCGTTGATTTTGTGCTGATTCAAAATTAGTCATTATACACTCGAAACTGCCAGTTATGATTAAACCTTTGGCTATTGCGTCGCAATACGCGTTGCTGTTGTTGTTGTTGTTGTTGACGGCGGTGCTTTTTATTTGATAGTTTAACGATGATTTCAGGATGATTAACGCTATTTAGGCATCAAGTTTATTAATGTTTCTTTGATGGAACCAACTATAACTTACACCTCTTGTGTTGTGTTGCTATATTACCGCGCCAAATAAAGTGGTATCCTACGCCCTTGTCGGCGATACGTCCGCCCGTTAACTAGTGACGTATTTTGCTAAACAACTCTAAGAAAACAATGGTTTACGGCGGCAATTGGCACCAGCACATATGCGTTCCTTTTGTTCAATCTAAAATTATCTATCTCTATGGCGCAAGCGGCAACGTTTATTAGCACCGCGTTGTTCTGTTGTTAAGGCCAGCTTCTGTTGTACATGTACTACGATTTGGTAGTTCAGTCAGTTACCTCACCCTCAGATACATTTTTTTACTTTTTTACAATAAAATAGCTGTAGTTATAATTATAGTCATTGTAACGTGCAGAAACAATATAGTACAGAGGCTTGCGTAAACATGCATTCCTACGTACCGCCGTATACGCTAAGCACACATCCAGCATTCAAGGCAAGTGCAGCGGGGCTGCCGTAGCTTTAGCGTCCGAGGAAGACGTTCGACTCAAAGAGTCACTAATACTAAGTTCCTTATCCAAAGGACACTTACAGCCCAAGACCAGGGCTCAAAGTTAATACCTTAACTTTTATGCTTCAAAACCAGAAGTGTTTTATTTACTATTATTGCGGCCAAGCCGCCTAGGGGTAAATGTATCTCTTTAACTATCTAGCATAGTTAAACCTAATCAAATGCATAACGTGTGGCTTTCAGCCAACGTACTGAGAGACCTTGTTAACTCTCCAACTTATGTACTGAGAGTTTGTTAACTCTCCGGGTACTTCGTACCCCTGTGTGCTCCACACCATGTAACCCCGTTACAGCAAGCCTTCAGTTTAGCACTCAAATATTAATAGCAACATGCATTATTAACATACTACCTCTGCTCGGAAAATAAATCACCTTACCAATAAGATTACAGACTGCTTAAACTACATACCCCTGTAAAAGCGTTTAAGCCGTGTACCATGAAGCTAAACTGATTCCCGCGGTACCCCGTCTAAGGCGATAAATTCCCTGCAAAACTGTTGGCTGTTTGAATCTCCCGCCCATTTGCCATCGCTCACTTCGCAAGATCAGCAGGGACATGAGGAGTAACGGCGCTGGTGTTCGTGCGGTGGTGAACGGAGGCCCCTCCAGCTAAGGGTGAAATGCGTGAGGACAGGTGAGTCAGCAAGGCAATCGCTTGCGCTATTAATGATCCTAATCGTGTGTCCGTCGTGACAGACGTTGGTGTGCGCTGGACTGCCTGCTGAAGGCAGCGTTAGCTGTTAAAATGATGCCGCCTTCGAATAATGGATAGCCTTGTGCAAATCCCCGTATGTTTACTGAGAAACACATTATGTAAGCTACACAATCCAGTTTTAACCAATTAGAGCTGCCTTCGCTGCGCTCGGCAGCCAGTATAAATATCAGAATTATTTGGTTCAATGATTTGTCCGGAAACGCGTGACAGGCTCGTGATGCCGCAAGTACTGAAGAACGCCCCTACCATCTTTAGCCGAATGGTCTCCAAAATTCTTCGACATTTTCGAAGCTTTGTGCCGAGTTAATTTGACGCCATACTCGTCCACATTCGTGCCGAGGACGGTATTGCCGACGTCGAGGTTCACCTCCAACACCTACGGCAGGTGTACCAAGTGATGCTGGACAACCAAGTGTACGCCAACCTGAAGAAGTACATCTTCTGCGCTCCCGAGATACCCGAGCTCGGCATCTATACCAGCAAGAACGGTGTTCGTGATGACCCGTAGAAGATCGAAGCTATCTGCACCTATCCGACAGACCAGAATCAGAAACAACTCAGGCAGGTCCTGGGTCACGCAGCGTACCCATACACCTACTCAAAGAGCTTCGCGACGACTGCTCGTCCGTTGTCACAGCTACCCAAGGCAAAGCCGCGTGGTCGCAGGGACTGGTACATCAGGCTGCTGGTTACGCGGCGAAGTCCAGCTTATCCACCTCGCCAGTCTTGATGCTGCCCAATCATTCGAAGCCATTCCACGCCGTTTGCTATGCAGGTGACTTTGCTATGGGTTGCGCCTTGATGCAGTATGACGATGAATAACGCGAGCGCGTGGTGAGCTACCAGTTGGGTTAGCTTAAACGGGCGGAACGGAACTATCCTGTTCACGACAAGGCGTTTCTCGTAATGCCCTATGCACTTATCACCTTCCGCGTGTACCTCCTGGGTGAACAGACCTTCGCTGTTAACACTGATCATGCGTCGCTGCGGACCGCGACGAAAGCCCCCTTCTGTCCCAGCGCATGGCCCGATAGCTGTCACTGTTCGCCGAATAACTTTTCGTCGTGCGCTACAAGCCGGGTAAGACCAACATTCTCACCGACGCGTTATCGCGTCGTCCTGACAACGATCCCCGCTCCTAATGGGGTTGCGACACTGTTGGTTATGACGCGGATGATGATGAAATTGCCGTCTGTCTTACAGAAGCAGTTACCGCTGTAGAGATCGTAGCTCGCTTCGAGATGTGAAAGCCGGCGTATACAAGAATGATACGTCATGCTCCGTGATGATCAAGTACGTGAGGGCTGTGTCGGTTTCCGTGCGGCGCGCCATTTCAAGACCGCGCTAGCAGGTAGACCATCTCTACGATCTGATTGGTCATCATGTGGTCACGATGCCCAGTGTGTGACGACAGCACGTCGAATTTTCTATAGCCCCTGACGCTACAAAAAAGGGTATTAATTGCAACGCTGAAAAGCTCAATGAATTCGTGAATAAACCACTGTAGGCATTAAAACCTTGTCCACAACTTTCGTCGTAGCTATCTTAGATTTGGTTCCCACCTGGTATGCCCATGCCACTTGAGTGTCAAGCGTGAATCGCGCTTCCACGCCTCCACAAGATCTGTGAGTACATCTACCAATGTCTCCCGTCTCAGTATCTTCGCGCGAGTAGTTTCCACGTTGGTGCGAGTGCTTCTTGGAGCCATAGCGTCAATCATTGTCATCGCCATCCCCACTCACCCGAGAAGCTAGACATGTCACGACCCCTTGTCGTTCTCTCGCTTGGGAGTGAATTTGTTGGATCTTGATGGAAAAGTCAGCCTACGGGCAGCCGAACGGAAGCCGGTCCCCGCTTAATTTTACGGAAGGGTCGAGTCGACAATGTTGAAAAAACATTGTTTTTTACTTCGCTCGACTATTGGGACCGGTCCAATCGCGTGTAGGCGTGCGGACCGCGGTTACTAACCGTTTAACGTGTAGTGTGTATGTAGAACCATCTAAGAACGCCTCGAATATAATGTTCTTTCTTTCACTTCTTACTTCTTGCTCACAAGTGCCCTACCAACAGGTTATGAGCGCAGAGGCTAACGGCGCAGACGCTGCTACGGTGGTAGTTCCAGACTCCCCGCTCGCCCACGAAAGAAGCGAAGCTCTAAAGAACAAAAGGCACGCCGAACCTCGCAGCTCTGGCGGAGCTCATTACTCACCTTAAGGCCAAGCGCTCGCAGAAGATGCAGCAGCAGCAGCAAGCGTCCGTCCGCCGACCGGACATGGGGCCGGCTTTGGTCAGAGTGTGTACCGTCAAGCGATGCAACACGGAGGCAGCCTGGACATTCAGCTGATGCAAAGGTACGAGCTTGGCGCTTCGAACGTCGGCATGGGTGTGCAAATATATGATGCGCACGGTGCTCTCGCTGCTGAGCATCAAGTTTGAGGGTTGCAATTCTAGGCAGGAGGAGTGATGCCATCGCCGCAGTACCCGGAGCAATAGGCAGGCTCTCGGTAGCATGCGCGCCGACCGCCGCCTCTACATCTTAATGCGGGAGTGCTAAGACCTACATCCGTAACGTCGAGAGAAGTCAAGTGTACAATGAAATTGGGCGCCGCTTTGGGCAGTTGGGGCTACTGTTCATAGATGATATTGAGATCGCGGGGCATGCTTGTGGGTACGTCTGAACGAAACGGTACAAGGTGAACAACTTTGATCAACACTTGCGTAGAAATGCGGAGTCGTTGAACTAGCAACACATCATGCGCTGGTGGGCCACGCAGCCGACGTTTTGATTCGTGCTGTATCAAATTCACTTATCATTCAAGAGGACGCTTACGAAGCAACAGAGAATGAAACTGTTCGGAGCCAAGAGGCGGCCGGATCCGCTTTAACAAGCAAACGAGCTGACCGTTTGGGCGCCGATGATGTCCAACGAAGATCGAGCGCAAAACATTTGGCAGGGAGGCCGCGAACGCGGTGGCCGATGCCCAAGGAGAAACGCGGCGATGCCTCGAGTGCAACCAGGTTGGACACCTGAAGAAGAACTGCCCTGAGCGTTCTACTGGAAACAGCATAAAGTTTGCACTTGCCGTTCGAAGCGACTTCAACTCCGTGAACGGTAATAGCTGGATACTGGACAGTGGTGCCAGCCGACATCACCTCAACCACCCCGAGCTACTGGCTAACGTAGTCAATTATTCTGGCGATGGCATCTGCATGTTGCTGGATGGTCGAACGATGGACGTGGCCAGGAAAACATTGGTTACTCTGCGAGCGATTGTTGAGGAGTCAGAACGGAGATGGAGATCAGCGT
The DNA here is from genome assembly GCF_000142945.1 of Phytophthora infestans T30-4. Classification (NCBI taxonomy): domain Eukaryota; phylum Oomycota; class Peronosporomycetes; order Peronosporales; family Peronosporaceae; genus Phytophthora; species Phytophthora infestans. The sequence continues at coordinate 824,441 of NW_003303705.1, read as the reverse complement.
CTAATACGCATCAAAGCTGGCCCAGAACCTAATCTTATACGGACGCTTGATGACAAAGGGTGGTCTCTGACCAAGCGCAACGGAAAGTTGGCGCTGGTGAAGAGTGACGATGCGGTGTTCAATGACGATCGGAAATACAACGTGCTTGTGGCTAGACTCGAGTCGGTAACTGCGAGAAGTGCAAAGGTGGAGGAGCTGATCATGAATGTGGTCGACGCGAGTACGGACACAGCCTCGCCGGCCTTCACTAAAGGATATGTTAATGTGCATTCATGCGCTTCGGTCACCTGGCGTTGGCCATCATCGAGCGCATGGTGAAGATCCCGCATCCGGTATCGATATCTCGCATCATGGGCGGAAGCCATGCATTCTCTGTGTTTAGGGAAAGCAGATTAGAGCGTAACATCCGATCAAAGGCACCGGAGAACAAGGTCCAATAGACCAAATCGGACGAATCATCTTGGGCGACTTGAAGGGTTCGATGTCAGCGCCTAACCGGCAAGGCAACCGCTAGATGGTCAACAGCAAGATGTTCACGGCAAAACAGAAGAACCTGGCTATGAAGAAGTCCGAGGACTTCCTCGTCGAAATCGAAATACTGTTCGGCTGTTGTGTACGTGTACTTCGCACTGATGGCGGAGGCGAGTATCAAAACGTGGAGTGGCTAGTCAGGGAGTCTGTGTCGGAAACTGAACTGCGAACGCCAAAGACGAGCGGATGCACCACCTGATTCTCAACATGGCTCGACGTATGGTGTTTCGAGTAGGTTTACCACTGGGGTTTTGGGAGCGCAGTGTAGATCGGACATCCCAACCATGAACAATAAAACGGTGGATCTTCCCTCGTACTGTATCGGGAGGTTTCAAAATTAAATACGACCCTCTCAGTATTTTTATCCCTATCTTGCTGGAGAGGATTCCCCTCTTTCATACGCACGGAAGGCATCACCGGTTGTACCCAGCGTTCTTGTTGTTCACTAGCTTACGGACTCCTGCTCATAGTGAGTCGCTCGCAACCTTGCCTCATCATCTGGGCAAAGACCAATAGAGCTTCGCTCATGCATTTCGCGGTCATGTCGGACGAGAGAAGGCACTCCAAATTATTGATACACACACACCCATTGGCCACTTGTGCGATGCTGTGTGCAGTTGGTTCGGATATAACTTTGTCGACGACGAGCTCAGTGAAAGGACAATGGAATGACAGCAGCGTATTGTTGCCCTGTGAGACCTAGGTAGCTGATGTTGAAGCTCATACCGTCGGTATCGATCGATCGTTCGCCAGCCCGCTGACAGGTGTGTAACCACAGCGCTGGGGACGGCTCTTGCTTGAACTAATATCCGTACACGACTTCCCATTTCTGTCCACATCTGCGCGTAGTCCAGCCCAATCGTAATCAGACTTGACACGTTGGAACGTTCATACTACCAGCTGGTGACCGCCTTCCAACGAGTCGTGGCAGCTCTATAGGACCTCTTGAATCATCGTTCAGGATACCACTAGACGCGGGCTGGTCCCCCTGCCAATGGGGTTGAAACGACGATTCAACCCCAGATAGTGTTAATTACCGTCTTCTTACAGATTGAACTGGTTGCCATAATTCCATGCATCTCTTGTTTTCAGCCTGGTCTCGCCGGACTTTTTTCAGGATCATCTACTCATTTATCTCGTCTTGATCAATGGTTATCCGTTGGAGTTGTTCCCGTTGTACTCCATCCGTTTCTCATCTTCGGCGTTTGAAGAAGTCAGTGGCATAGTCTGGCGGAATGGACTGGTGAATTATCTGTCATTGAATGTTCGTTATACACTTCGCCACTTTCTTCAGTCAGTTCTCGAGCAGCTGGGGATTTCTCCGAGGTTTTAGCAGAAAGCCTGGTGTTTTCCTGACCTTCTCTTGATGGCGAGTTATAACTGCTATTTTCCCGTAATCAATTTTGCAATTGACCTACTCTGAGCCCACTACATCGGCTTACACGCTAGCACACATCTATAATGAAGCCAAATATGTGTTTCATTTAGATTAACTAAACCTTCGCTCGAATGTATAGATTTACTTAAATAGAAAAGCAAAATCGATTTTCGTTAAAAATAAAAACTGTTTATTTGTTTGGTTTGGGTGTTCCTCCTTATTTTACTATTCTAAATAAAAGGTATTCACCAGCGAATGGTTGACATAATTCTACTATTCTAATTGGTTGAAAATATCGACTTTCAACCAATGAATGTCCGAAATGCATGCAGACCAATAGTCTGAAATGTAATAATTGCTGTATCTCACGCCAACGTGGAAAACCTCCGTCCTAACCAAGTGGCCACATGGACCCACTTGCGCGTGTAACCCAGTTACATAATTTGTTTGAATTGTCGTGACGAACGAAAATTTCAAATGTTTTTCGATGTGATATCTCGTTACCCCTCAGGATTTGTGCCCAACACTCGGTTTGAAGTCGTGCGACATTTGTCCTGTCTTCGTTCGGTTTGTAGATCACTTCTTGGATGCGGTTCAGTGTCACCAGCTCCAGCTTACGTGTTTCGGCCAGAAACACCCGACTGACCATCGACTGCAAAACTTCATATGTCAAAGAATCCACGAAAGCGTCGTATTCCCTTACTACATGATATTATTTAACCGTTCGCAGCTGTGCCGTGGATTTCTTGCGAGTTTAGAGCAGCGCAAGCAACGATTCCTTCAGGCATGCCACCAACCATAGTGATTGCTATACCACGAGAATTGAGTCACTTACGATGACTAAAACCTCGGTACCATAAGCAATGAATGCCTTGATCATTTCTGTGTGCTCTACCAGCTTCACCGCTCTCGACGAAAGTTAAGCGTGAGCGGCGATCACTTTTTTCCACTAAGGTAAACGCTAAAGTATCCGCAAACGGCTGCCTTAGCCACCATACTTTTCGGTCTTTATCGAGCCGGTAAAGAACAAGACGATAGCTCGGTAGTCGCGAGGCATCCTCGAATAGGGTCCATTCGAATCTTTGGTGAGCCCTTTCCTGGCAGGGCCAACGGGACCAGCAAATCTCCCAAGTCAACAAATTTTGTAACGCTGGACTGAAGTAGCTGTAGGAAGGCTACATATCTCCTTGACACGTTGGACCTTCAGATGCGACAGCGAGTTCAGAATCAAAAATTGGATCGCATGTCCAAACAGTGATTTGTCTTTGTGTATCCACTCAAGAGTCGAAAACCTGGTATAGAATGTAATGTCTTCCCCGCCTACATTGTATAGCATGTCTTCTACATCAAGAGAAGGGCTAGTTCATCCTTCTCAGCTGCTTAATAGTTCATTTTTGGACTCCTTAAGCATCCTACCAAGGTATCACACGGAGTGTAACTTCCCAACGGGTTCCTGCATAGGGTCACGTCCATTCAGCTGCAAATAACAGGGCATAGGCTTCCTTGGACCGATCGATGCGCTTCAAAATAGGAGCCACAGCAACTTTCGTCTGTAGCGCAGCAAATGTACGATGTGCAACAAAAATGTCGGCTTCAGCTTAAAAGTATTTTTCCGTCAGTTGGTACAGTGCTGCACCGTATACTGATAATTATTGGATAACCCGACTGTAGTAGTTCAGTACCCCTAGAAATGACTGCATTCAACGATTGCTCGTTGGGAACAAAAGCTTTGCGATGGCACCAAGCTTCTTCGGGTACGCCTTTATACCTTCGTAAAACACCTTGTGGGACAAGAAGTACACCTTAGGTTGACAGCGTGTATTCTTTGTGAAACTGATACTGATCCGACATTGTGCAAATCTTGCTAGCAGGCGATCCTGAATTGAGCGCCAGCTGACGAAATTCCCACTACCGAAGAAGATGTCATCTACTAACAATTGACAGCCGACAGCAACGACGATTCGTTAATATACCCGTTCGCAAACATATCTTTTATGGGATCGGTTACCAGTTGCAGTAGAGGGGTCGTGCCCACTGATGCTTCGCTGTCTGCCGGGAGCTTCGTTTATAACGAACCGTGAATTTTGGGGACACGACGCTTATTAGCCCGTTCTTCTGCTAAGCACATCATCTCCGAGCATTCGAACCACCCACAGTGCATTGTAGACCATACGCTCGTATATCATGGGGGATTTGTTTCGCTCATGCGGCATGCGGAGCCACTCGATGTGTCCCACTACCCAGACGAATACTGATACCTTCCATGCTCTTAAGGTAATCACTATAGTTCAAAGCCACCGGCAGCGGCCCTAATAACTCATAGGTAGCACTCAAGATCAGTCAACACGTCGTCGATTAATGGCTTCGCATACTCCACGATTGCGGTGATGTCATTCACCACCTTATAATCAATAAAAGACGAATGTTCATGTCCCATCGCTACGCTGAGGATATCGAGGTAGATCTACAGGTCCCGTTCTTTTTCATCACAATCACTACAGATGATGCCCATGGATTGCCCAAGCAAAAGATCATACGAACTCTTAGCTGTGCTGTCAGCAACTCGTACAAATTGCCAAAAATAGCGGAGCAACACTCGCCAAGCAGGCTTTTTAAATAGGCGCGTGCTCCTGTGTGATGATATCGCACGCCATCCCTTACACTGGTAGTGGTAGCGCGTTTACACTAGCAATCAGGATGGGCTCGCGGTTTTCTTACCGTAGCAACCAGACGTTCTTGGAGATTTGACGACAGACTGGGATCTGCCATATTGGCCGCATTGTAGTATACTTGCCGATCGCCGCCGCTACGCGGCGGTAGCTTAGGTTTATTTAAGTTGCTCGCATTCCCGCCTTAGCTTCGGGTGGATAAACATTCCAAAAACTATGAACCCCGATGTGCCTAAATCAACTTCTTTAATTATATAAACCTGGGTTTAATATAGACCATTTGCTACAAAATGCTGAGTTCCCAGTAAGCCGTGCAATTATTCCTTCAAAAACCTGAGCCCCTAGCACCATACTTACCATGCTTAAAAAAGAGCATTCTACATGTAGTGATCTTGACACAGTCTCTTTATTATTGTTGGCTATCACTGCCAAAATTACCTGCACTTCAAATAGCATGTCTACAAAGGCCACACAATATATTTACCTTTGCATCGTGCTCGATATCATAGGCCGTTTCTGAGCCGCTATGAAACTTAGCTCGCATCAATGCAAAGGATATTATAGTAATGGCATGTCCAGTTTCCACTAAGTAACCGCTTGTACTGCCTGTTTGAGCCTGTAATTAACTGAAGATTGATCACTTCTCATACCAAACCATGACGCCTTGTTGACGGCGGTGATTTTTATTAGATAGTGTAACGATGTTTCCCGGGTTATTGGACGTCATTAGGGCTCCTAGTTTATTAACGTTTCTGTATGGAGTCTACTTAACCAACTATAATTCACACCCTTCGTGTTTTGCTGCTGTCTTGCTGCTCCATTTAAACTCGCATCCTACGCCCCTGTCGACCACGCGTCCTCCAGCTAAGTAGTTGCGAATTTTGCTGTCTAAACGACTCTTAGAAAACAATGGTTTACAGCAGTAACCCACATGGGTTCATTTTATTCAATCTAAATTTATCTTTCTTTATGGATCAAATAACAGTGGTTATTAGCAGCGTTGTTCTAACAGCCATTCCTTACGGCCAGCTTCGGTTGTACATGTTTTACGATTTGGCAGCTCAGTCAGTTACCTCACACTCAGATAATAATTAATATGTCTACAACATAACCGTTGTAGTTATTATTTTAGGCATTGTAACTTGCAGAAACTATTAGCAACATAGTATTTCGTATATTAATATTATGGACACGAAAACACGCATTCATACGTGTACGCTAAGCACCTTGCATCAAAGGAAGCGCCTTTAGGGGCTATTTCATTTGAGAATAAGTAGCTCTGTCTGTTTAGCACTCAAATATTAAAAGCAACATGCATTATTAAAATAGTAAATACTTCTAAATATAAAAACGATGCCGCCTTCGCATAATGGATAGTATTGTGCAAATCTCCATATGTGCTCTATGAACCACACGAATTTACTGATGTAAGCTACATAATTCCGCTTTAACAAATCGAAGCCGCCTTCGCTACGCTCGGCAGCGAATGGGAAGGCTCCAAAATCTGAGCGCTTTGTGTGACGGACGGACGGACACCGTGCTAGCATTGATAGTTTAGAATAGTCGGATTAGTCTCCTCGGTGGAGTCAGGAAGAAAAGCCAACACCTTTGCGTAGTCTTCAAAACGGATTTTAGTAGCCGGATTTTTAAGCAGTCAATTTCTGCCTCTTCCGTAGCTTAAGCTCCTTCGGTTGTTAGCGTTTAAAACTGCGACGGCTTCTTTCTTCAATACGGCATCACTACTAAAGTCCATATGTTCGCTCGGTATCGGTTCTAACACCATTACCGGTCCGTTTCCCAAATCGGGACCGGTAGTAGAGGCTTCGCTCGCAATATTGGATGAACAGACGGTCGACGAATCGAGGCTGTGGCCTATGTCCTCAGACTTGGGTGATGGCTGTCCTGACAGTGCAGCGCTCGTCCAGCTTTACTTGGAATGTTCAGTAGTATATCCACCTGTTGGTAGCACTCAACCGCCCATTTGGGTATGTGGATGAGGCTTTATATGCAATAGTGTGGAAACCACAATCGGAAGAGTCGTCGTCGAAAAACACATCGTCGGACAATGGTGGACGGCTTACGGGTGATCCGGCACTTGTTTCAAATAGCCGAACGAACATTCGGTACGGTCTCCAGAGCCTTCATCGCTTTCAGTAGAACGTCAAGGCTGGCTAACGCATCTTTGTTGGACGTTCCGAGTCCGGAGCAGCTCGACGTCTGGTCTGTTGAGGGACTTCCGAAAGCTGACCTTCTACGGAGGCCAGGGTTGTCATCCCGGAGGCTCGACAAGCCTCCGCACGCATACAGTTTTCCACAATCGTCATCTAGAGATCTGCATAGCTCATTCGTGTTGTTGTATTACCTACCGAATCTTCGGGAGACCTGGTCATCGCCCCTTGACGCTCTGGATTCTTCGGTCCCTGCATCATGGGTAGTTGAGTGGCAAGCCACAGCTCGTAGATGCTTTCGTCGCGACCGAACAGTACGTGAATACGGAACCTTTCGTAAGTACGGAACCCTTCGTAAGCTAGTACCTGTCAAGATCTGTACTTTTGCGAATCAAGTCGTATTTAGCCTTCCTCACGCGGCAAATCTCCAACTGGTATCAACATGGCAATCGAATCGTAAAGCGGAAAATACACTGTTTAGTTAGACAAATTGATCAGCAATATACACTGATGCCGTCTACGTAAAAAGTGCAACACTGACGGAATTTGACTTTTCCGTACGTCGCACACATATCTACCTGGCTATGTAGCACGATCTTTGGCTATGCAAGTCTGTATTCTTGCCACTCATGCCCTGTATATCAAACCGCTCGGACGACACGATGTTAACGTGGGAGGCGTACTCCTTGCTTCCGCCATGTTCTTGGTCTTGATTAGCGAATTCCGTGCCTCGTTTGGCAGTTAATCGGCGCCAGGGGACAGATCCAGCCGAATGCCGGTCGGTATCATGAAGCCCGCCCTAAGCACCACACCAGCGCCAGTACTATGATCCAGCATCTACATCTCGATTTCATAGACCAATTCCCATCCGAGCGTGATCTTACTCGCGGTCGTCGTGTTATTGACTCCCTGATTCCTTGTATACCAATGCGACGTTCATGATCGGGTACAGCACGAGGTCAGAGCTTCTTGGTGAAGCTGTCGATGATCCTACTAACCTTTTATCCGGTGGCGACAAGAATCCCCGTACGCTTGTCATTCACCGCGACCTGCACCAGAGGCCTCATTCCGATTTCCCGGATGACCTTCTTGGCCGACCACCACCCCTGTTTCTCACCAGGATTCAGTATTGTCTTGGAGTGGTCGTTGGCTTTGACCAGCCCTGCACTCGCCACCACACCAAACGAATCTATCTTGGAGCCTTCATCAGCTTCAGCACCCTCCAAAATGGCTTCCACGCCTCCACCGAGGGTTGCAACCCTTTACTTTTCAAAATACAGTCGCGTTCACATGTGTTACATAAACATCAGTCCATATACTCTGCCTCATGAACTCGAAGATACACATTGCTTCACATAAAGGCTCGGCTAACTGTAGCAGCTCGATAGGGACCAACCCAGTTAAAGTTGACTGGTTGTTTATTTTATATGGCGCTTTTGAACGACGGGTTTGATGCCGTGATGAAGTGCTTCTTTCGTGCCCTTCGTCCGAACGATTTTTGGAAGTTGCGGAACCGTTCGCACTGTCCAGTGTCATGAACTTCTTACTAAGATTGCTTCAGGAGTAAGCTGAGTGGCTCGTTTTACCGCATGCGGCAGATGATCCGCACTGAGGACGTCAATTTTCCCGATTGAAGCTACGTGGGTCTTGACTGAAACCTAGGTCGCATCCACGGCGATATTGATTGAAGGCTCGATCGTGGTCCGTATGCTATCACGTTGGTGGCTGTTGCCCGAACTGGCGTACGTGCCTTCAGTGGCGGCGCTCATTCTCATTGATAGCAGCGAAGTATTGGTCTTCGTCACTATGTGAGCCGTTGTTACAGGCATCATCATACTATTAATCATCACACCTATCTTGATCTTCGTTGAGATCGCGGCATTATTTACTCGAACGCTCGGTGCCACTTTATTTAGCTTTATAATCCTTCAATGCAACTAGTAGATCGTCTAGCGAGGCTTCGGTGAGCGTAACCAGCTTCCTGTTGTAGTAGTCGTCAAGATTCGTGACGACCCCGTATCTGACTGCCTTACGGCTCATCACGATGCGTAGCACGGGCACGTTAGCTCCGGGAAACCCATCACGCTTCACTCTGTCCAATTTGGCTTGTGGAATGTCCTCAGGGATCTACTCCAGTTCATTGATGTCATCCACGCGGTTGAGGAAGATTTGTTTGACATCTCGTCGTCACCACACACGTTCACTAGATATTGCTGGACATGCTTCTTCGCGTCTTGTCCGTCCTTCTCGAACTGAAGAAGATCGTTCCGTGCGTAGCCGTTTATGATGCCGATAGTTGTAGCGATGCTCGTTCCGACCACGCTTGGCCGAGTAAGACCGCGACAGTACTGTCCGGGTAAACGATGAGCAATAGTAGAGAATAAACGCCTGGATAGAGTTTCTACTTACGTTTCGTCTTCTTCGGAAGTTAATGGAACCAGTGAATGGTTCCGTTCCGAAGAATAAATTCAAACAGTATCCACCACTTGTCGGCTTCAGTGTGTGTACCAGTAATATCGTACTCAAAAGTGCTAAGACACTGCGTTGGGCTCTATTCCGTGAACCGGAGAGCTATTTGACGTGGTCCAACAGACGGTGTGAGCGCATACCAATCCAAGGGGCAGGGCCGTCATTTTTTAGCACTGCAATATCCGCTTTCAACTCGAATTGGGAACCTCGTCTTTGTACGGAGAGGCGAGCAATTGGCCCTAGCACAGGGGCTGATTAGTTCGAGCAAATCGCTTACATATGCCAACCAGTGAAAATGATAACAATCTATTAGCTCGAGCAAAGCTAGTGGGTCCTTGAAATCTTGTGGTCCCTATAGCGGAAGGGTACCAGGCACGGGTTCGTCTTTTGCGAGGGCATACGGAGCCTTCGCCACTCGGCTGGAAGCATTTATGATAGGCAAGATGCTTTATCAGTCGTGCTATAGGCACAGTAAATTGCCACGTAAGCCTTCTGATACTAATCGGCCAAAACACACACAGTCCTTGGCTTTGCCGGATAATCCGTCGCTAGTAAGCTTCAAGTTCAGCGATAGACATAACACGCGCAAGTATGTTTGATTAGACGCTTTCATTCAACCAAACCTAGCTTGTGCGCTTGAGTGGAAAATATGTTGCATATTTGCGTTGCCCTTTTGAGTGTATTCCTAATAAGTTATCCTAAATATGTATATATATTTATAGTAAACTACGATCCGTTATGGTTCTCTTCGCATTCCAACCGAACCTTGAAACACCGCCGTACTTTCCTACCCGGCCGCTGAGCGCTCAAAACAGTCGCCTGATCTTTGCAAAGTCGCCTCAGCCACCGCCGAGCGTTCGTATCGTCGACTGACCGTTTAGTGTCACTGAATGTGGATCCAATCAGTATCATTGTCTCCAGAAAGGACGGCCTGGACTAAGCGACGTCTTATTCACAATAGCCGCCCCACGAATACTCGGTAGTGATATGTTCAGGGCTTTGGCACCTTGAGATCAATCCCTGTCACATGGCCGAGCGTTCGGGGCTTAAGCAACTGGAACATGGTGCGTCCATGTCCGCTGACGGTGTTCCGCGAATTTAAGAGCAACATACAAATCAGAACGGGCAGAGGGTGGCTGGATTACGGACAGCTGTGGTGACAGCAGGTGGTAGATCCACGGAAGTCGGGACGATAGCAAATAAAAGATCAACAGAAGCCTGATTAAAAGTGACAGAGCGCCGTGTCGCTGCTCCAAGTACTTGGGATGCAAGAACAAGTCAAGCTGATCATACCGGCTGAGCATACCGACGCGCGACGTGCCGCATCTGGCTGTAAACCAACCTCGGTAAATACAGCCAATCCACAAGGTGAGCCATCGCTTTGAGATCGACCGCTTGGTGGTAAACGTGGACGTTCATGAAGTGGACGCAGGTGTCCTGTGCACGCCGACGCCGTTCTGGCTAGTGCTGGCTCTATCTCCTAGATTCCAGCGGAAGAAGGGTTTCCTGCCGATCTACTCGACGAGCATGGTGAGCTTCACTTTCACGTGGAGCGCCTTGTGGTACGGCGTAGACGCCAGTGTCGTACTTAGTACCCTTTGAAGTGGAGATGCTGCCCTCACTCGCAAAGCCCTTGGGTTTGAGGTAATCCTTCGACAAGATTGCCCCGACGTCGTAGACGCTTATAGCCGCACATCTTGTGCAGAAGCGCCCTAATGACCTGCGACATCGCCGGCAGGTGCTCCCACTAGAGTGGGGAGAGACCGGGTCAGTAGCTAAGATCAGGCTTTGACCAGCGACTGCAGCAGCCCGCTCGTACGTATAAGTGGTGCGCGAAGCGGGAGCAAGCGATGGGGGTGTATCGTGCTTTTGTGGGCAAAGGAAGCAGACACTTCACATTGTGCCGAGCAAAATTCATGCACAGGCGTCCTGATAGATGCATAGTTGTTTTAACCAAAAGCGAGCATGATCCAAGTTGGATGTACTGTAACCGAGAGTGTAGTGTGTCCCTGACGGAATCAAATTACTGACTGATAACTTTCAGCGCCGACGCTCTACCATTGGGATAGAAGGGTGATGCCCGTAAGTACGGACTCCTGCTCACGAGGGAGCTGTTCCCCCGTCGGATCGACCCACCGACCGGTTGCTTTCAAAGCCAATGCTCGACCGTTAGGCTATAAGGGTGTTACTCCAAAGCTTCTCCAAGCGCGGACAATCGTTTCTGGAATGAGAGGACTTTGCTCTGGTTCGGTCAACCCACTGACCTCTCTCTCTTGTGAATCGTGTGACAATAGCTAAGCTACTGTCCGCGGTTTGGACGAGTCAAGACCGTAGCTCTAATTGGTTAAATAGCTCGTGAGGCAGGCGAGGAACGCAAGCGGCGGTCGCAGACCGCTTGAGGACGAGATACATGACACGCTGGGGGTATTGGGCCGTGGACAAAAAATAAGTCTACTAGGCGAAATTGGTAAACACGGGCCGAAGAGGAAAGGTTTGACGTTGACCTAGAACGAGGATGTTCTCATCTAAGGGGGGGGCTGCCTGGGCCACACGGGCTACGGAGTACACAGAGTTAACAAATTCTCAGTAGATCCCTGGTTGTTGAGCTGTAATACGGTTTTCAGATAAGGAACTTACTATTAGTGACGCTTTAAATCGGAGAAATTTCCTTAGTCGCTTAAGCTACAAAATTCTCGCTGCATCAATCCTCCACGCACTGCGCAACGTGATATGGAGATCTCCCACAGATGCTACGACAGTAGACATGACCGCCGCCACCTCGCCAAACGTGTTGACATCGTACATGTTAGTCTTCTGCCGTTGTATGAGTTGCAGGTCAAGATGCATCAAGAATTTCAGGTGTATCAATGGTTTCTGCATCTTGTCCATGTGATACGTACTATGTAGCTTGTAAATATTTACGATAGCAAATGTCAATGAGGCCGAACACCCGAAGGTCACGGCCGGCTGGATAAAATGCCCTTGCAAACACTGTTGCACCTTGACGTCAACCCTCCCATGTACTTGTGCTAGTCCTTGATAACGCGCGGGGCGATGCCTTTGCGCTGCTCTCGAACTCCTGTTACCCGAACGGCCCTGTCCAAATCCACATTTCCACAAGACGCCATAGAAGGTACGAGCTTTGAGTCCATCAATCAAATTTCTCATAAGCCAGGTATTTTTGTAGATTCAGCTGTTTGAATAAACCTCCATCCGCACCTTTTGGTCTCGCCTACTTCCTGCATTTCGTCTCCTTGCAATAGCCTACGCAGGTCGTCTTAATTGTGCCCTCACAATAGTAGACGCAGAGCTAAATCAACAGCGCGAACGATGTGTAGAAGTGGTCAATCACAATCAGCATATTCTATTGTCTTAGCATCTCAAAACACAGCCCGTAGGTGGTGAACCACCGCGGCAGATCCATCGTTCTTCACGTTTCGGGCATTATCACGTGCACACGTTCTGATCCCGTTACGCCAAACCAAAAACAGAAAAAATACAGCACTTACTTGCGTCCGTAAAGAGCATAACGTAGAATAATCGAAATTGAGAACTAAAACATTCGTGATGGAGTACGCAGTGTACGCAGTAAAAAGAATAAATATTTTCGTCCCCCATTTGCGCGTTTTTTGTCTTCATGTAGATTCGCATTTCATTGAAGTCGCTTCCGGTGGGGAGCACCGCTTCGTGAAGCAAGAACTCTGCCGTTGCCACATACCATTCGCCGGATATCTTCGGCAGCACTTCGGGCTCTTTTACGGGGACGCTCGAGAATAAATCAGGCTGTAAGCTGTCTGCCGTATACCATCAATAAGGAGACTTCTAATATCGGGAACTCAATACCTGAACGTGTCTCTAAGTAAAAAAAATAACGTTAAGAATGTGGGCACATATTTGGAAGAAATAAGTATTTTTATTAATTCGCGGATATATTAGCAAAAAAAAGTATTAAATGCTTGTTCCGATTTGGCGATCCTATACACTGCGCGACAAAGTATAATGGACACTCACTGTTTTGCTCAAATTTCAAGGAATACCTAGTGTTAGTGGATGCAGCTTCGGTAGGAGTAGCCAATCCCCAAAAGCAATAGATTATATATAGACGAGAGGTCCAATCGCAGTGTGCATTGTGGCTCCTATAGAGATGGCTACATTTTGCTTCGCGACAAATCTTATGGACACCATATATACATATGAAAATTTGTATGGGTGAAATGTAGCCATGTGTAACCGTGCTCTTTTGAAAATGGCATTCGATGAAGCCTTCTGCCCACTGTAAAGCGCAGATATCCATGCTTAGTGTCATACGAATGCATTTGTCGATTCGTACGTACTGGTTTTAAGGAACCGTTAAGCTTCACAACCCAGGTACACGTTGGAGGGTGCAAATTGGCATTGGTTGTAACTATCGGTTTGAAAAAACTAATTCGTATATAATGTATAGTAATCAAGGTACAATTTAGGTTTGGCGTGCGTATCGCTTCATTGCAAGCCACAGTTTAACGGGGTTACACGGTGTGGAACACACAGAGATACGGGGTACCCGGATAGCTAACAAATTCTCAGTACATCAGTCGGAGCATTAACAAGGCCTCTCTGTACGTTAGCTGAAAGCCACACGTCATGCATTTGATTCGGTTTAGCTATGCTTGACATTCAAACGGATATAAAAACCCTAGGCGGCTTGGTCGCAATAAAAGTAAATAAAAACTTCGAATTTCGAAGCAGAAGAGTTATTCTGAGTTAGTAACTCTTAAGCTCTGGTTTAGGGCTATGCTAAAGTTCCTTAAAAAGGAATTTTGTATTTGTGACACTTTGAGTCGAGCGACTTCGTCTGTCACTAAAGTTACGGCAGTCCCGCTGCATTTGGTAGCACTTGTAGTCAATCCCGCTCCTGAGTCGGTTAGCTTCATTCTCTGCGAGGATGGAACACCCCATGTTTGCTAATTTGCCCCCCCCGCCCAGCAGGACGCGCTTACTAAGCTTATGTCCTTGCTTGACCCGGAGGGCGTGGATCACCTTGCGCCGCAAGGTCCAGAAGTGGTGAGCGCTCGGCTGGTGTCGTTCTCGCGTCATTAGATCTTGGAGCATGTCCAAGCGAAGATGAGCGCCGCAACGACGGCGGCCGTAAACAGTCTATGAGACTGCTGAAACCGCTCATGGTGAACGTGAAAACCTTCGAGGGAAAGGAAGAAGAGATTCCCCTTCGCTGGACCCGTGAGGTCGAAATGGTCATTGTATCGACCCTGCTCCAGTCTGAGCATCAGCGCATGGCGCTAGCCACCTCCAGGCTTGTAGGTCGTTCGCGGATGGGCATGATCGTGCGGCGAGTCTATTTAAGTTGAATTTTCCACTTGGGATCCGCTGAAGCAGCAGCTTTAGCGAGTCTATACGCCGCCTAATCACGCGTACTGTATTTGATCGAAATTCCTTGCTATCCGGCAGGAAAGAAGGAGATATTGGACTATGTCCAAGTGTTGAGAACGCTTATCGCCGGAATGGCGACGGACCCCTCTTCCGAAATTGGTCACCGTGCCCGTCCATGGAGGGACTTCGTGTGAGCGCAGATCGAACGGAACTATTCCGTGTACACCCTAACTGCTTCAAGGGGGCGGTGAAAGTAGCATTAAGTCGCAGGTAGCGCGACCTTTTCGAGCTGTCCGGTGCCGATGGACCTCAGCAATGCTGAAGACGAAGAAGCGGGGCTTCTTGCTGCGGTGCAGCGTGCTGGCATTCGCCGATGATTTGTGTGCAATAGTACCAAGCATTCGCAGACTTATGCCCTCTGCGCAATAAGCGCGAGGCTCCGGCGAGCCAACTTTCCGGGCCATTGCCAGAAAACGACAACTCCTAGTATGAGTGAGACGGCCTACTGGGGGAGAACTGACTGATGTTGTGCCTCGAGGAGGTAGAGGGCAACGGGGTTCAGCCACAAAGAAAGCTGAGCTCTCCCACGAGAAAGGTGTGTGCAAGGCGGGCTTGCAGGTCGTTCAAGCGAACATGAAGTAATTTGCAATGCCGTGGATAACTTTGATTGAATCGGGGGCCTCGACCTACAACGCACGTCGTTCGACCCGGGAAGAGAGTCAGCTATATGCAGAGGCACGGGAAGTGCCAACGAGAGATACAATCTCTGTCCGTCTTGTCGAAAGTCTCTGTTGACCTTTGGTGTGAAGATCGAGAAGTCAGGTAGCGTGGAACGTTGTTTGGTCTTAACCCTAGATGCGAGGTACGACCTCATCTTTGGCATGGCATGGCTGGAGCGCCATGAATCGACTGGAAGCTGAAAACACTGGGTACTACGCACCCAGCTCCTACTGGAGCTTTATTGAGTCATGATCCCACGTCTGCTAGGAAGAATAAGCGCTTTTGGCGCGAGCACGAGGCCCAGGCGGTCGCAGTGCTGGACATTGGTATGTCAGTGCTTGTTTGCGACGCGGTTGCTGTTTGCTGTGAGGGCGTACGTGGTGCCGTACGTTACCCGCTGAGCGGTGCAGGTCAGGTCAATGACTAAATGTTGAGTCCTGGTGAGGATGAATGCGGAGTGGCGCGTAATTCACTGAGAGGTACGGATCTGTCGAGGACATACCGCTGCGTGGCATTAAGGCCGCAGTCGACTGCGAGTCGAGCCAACGTGAGCCCGGCCCAGGCGATGTAGGTGAATTGACACCTAGTTCACTGTGTGAGGGCCAAGGACCTCTTGGCTCTCACCCGAGTGTCTTGCGAGACAATGTCTCCTCTTCGAGGGGAATGGTGCTGCTGCACCCGGTGGTGGTGATGGAGATGTCGCCACACTTCCCTCATCCAGCCGGGCTCGGTCGCGGAGGGGGAGGAGGAGAAGACGCAGAGCGTCTGTGACGTCTTCGACGTCGGACGAGGTGTCCAACGTGACGAGCGCTGCGGCTCTACGTGATTGCTGTGAACAGCTGTATACACGCGTCAATGGGGGGGAGCGGGGCACTGTCATGTCAACATCGCCATCTGCATCTTTTGTCATTTTCATAATCCTAGGCTTCACGCCGTGCAGGTCGACGCGTTTTGCAGCGGTCGCCCTGTCCCTCCTTGTCGCCGCGGCTGCTGGTGTGTCCAAAAAGTATACTTTGTCATTCAGTAGACAAAAGAAAAGCCAAATGAATTGTGTTGTCTTAGCAAAGCTTCAACTGGGCTAGTTTGTCAACGTGGTAGCTCGCCACGAATTCCTACAGCTTCTCGAGCTTGTACTCTAGAAGCTTGTGCACCAGGTTGGGCTTTGCCCTCATCGAAATGCAAAGCGACAGAGACGGGAAGGTCGATACGGATAGTCCACACCTTTAACCCTTTCGTGATCCCAAATCTTGGTGACTATGCCATACGTTGGTAAAACGTGGCATTTTGCCGCGTTTTGAGGTGGGGATGCGCACTACGTTAAGAAAAAGACTGTTTCAAAACACGATATATTGCTTAAAGAACGTGGCATTTTGCCGAATTTTGCGGACGAGTCGAGACACAGCAGCCGCGTCGCTGATTCTTCAGAATAAAAGCGCTCCGCCGATTGACGGAGGTCGGCCAATCAGAGCGGTCAAAAATTGCAAGTTCCAAACGTTGAATCCCCATCCCACGCGTTTCCGCACCATTACTATCCGATTAGTGATTTGTACGAGTTCCGCGAACCGAGTATTTATCGTGCTCTCAATATTCATCGTTCTGGTCGAAGCGTCGAGCAGACCGCTCTCGGAGCCAGTGATAGCCAGTTGCAGATGGGACTCCGATGACCATGCTTCTCACACTGCTCAAGTGACTGCAGTCAATGCCGACCACGACGAATGGTGCAGAGATGGAGCTGGAGTAGCCTGTAGCTGACAACGCGCAGGACTTAGTCGCACGTTCGGAGCACAAAAACATTGGTGGTGCATCCTTCACTCGTGGTATGAGTATGACTAGTAGCTTTGCAGAGTACGCTGTGTTGATGTGCGCTCAAAATACGTTATCTGTAGCTCCAAGAGACCACGACCGTCGTGACGATGGTGCTTTTTGTGACCGTGGTAAGTCCACAATAAGCAGCCAGAAGGAACACCAAACTAGAGGTAGTCTTCGTGCGCTCCGGGGGTTGTACGGCAGCGAAGAGTAAGTAGCCATACAAGATGGTGGCGTTGGTGTGAATGACGATGGCGGTGGTGCTGAAGGTGTACAGGCCGGAGCTTCTCGTGACCTCAACCAAGCCGTTACTACCATGCAGTACTCTGTCGCTGAACTATTTGCTCCTGGAGCTGGTGTTGGCCACCACCGAGCTGTAGATCACGATGATTGTGGCGTGGAAACGTGTGGTGTGGGTGTGGAAGCAAGCTGTGGTGAAGGAAATGGTGGCGTTGCAGTCACAGAAGATAATGATGGACGTGGGCAGACGGCGACGAGCCTCAGCACGTCTTGCCCGCCTAACCCTTGTAGTTGATGAATCAAGTCGGCCGGATCTCGGCCGCACCAATCGAAGTGTTGCGACTCCGAAAGCAGGCACCAGCACCTCAAGAACCAGCACTTCTCGCAGTCGTACCCTAGGTACACCAACGATTGAAAAGCTTTATTTCAAGAACTTGGTGGCGTTTTTGTCGCCGAAAGAGCAGTGGATGACAGATAAGGTATACATATGTGTAGGAACGACCCACATTGTTGGTCGAGTATGTCGTCGTATCAAGAAACCAAAAAATGGAGCTATTCTTCAATTGATGTGGCTTGATAGTCAGTTTCAAAACGCGGTGGAAGCCGTCACTGTGGCGGCTGTGCAACGGGGTATCGAGAACCATCAAGCTCTAGTACCTAATCATCCGGCATGGCAAGATTTGACCGACAAGGGGGCTGAAGAGGAGTTGAATTTGGACGCACCACTTGATGAACTTGAAGTGGCGTCGGCCGAAGGAGAGTACGAGACGTATGATCCCGAGCAGATTTTGCCAGTGAGTCTTGCAGAGGTGGAAGCAGTAAAGAATATGCGTTTCGAGCCCGACACGGATATAGAAGCCCCGGCTGATCTGTACGAGCACCCAGATGGTAGTACTACTGAGACGCGATTTTTGCCAGCTTATGATCATCTGTTTGCCGATTCCGCTAGTTCAAGCTTCTTTGCCTACTTTCCCGTCTACTTTTGAAAACAAATAGTCCTGAAGTCAAACTGGTATGCCGCTGTCAAGGAGATTCTGATTACCACACCCATCACTATGGACGAGCTCATGGTCTTTTTGGGCATCATGTTCTACATGACGCTCACGGACAAAGGTGAATACTCTAACTATTGGGGGGCCGAGACGGAAGACGCGTTTTTTGGTGGAGCATCTACAAGTTTGGACAACGTGATGAGTTTACGTCGGTTCAAGTTGTTTGGTCGGTGTTTTAGCTTTCGCGCTGGACCGGGGTCACCCGTGGATAGAGATTCAGCCGCCCGTATTCAACCCTTGCTAAATTTGCTTAAGTGTACAGTGTACCGGAGGCCGCTACGTCGAAGTAGGCCGTGATCTTGCATTGAATGAAGTCAGCATTGCTTGCCAGTCACGCCACGGCCGTCACCTCATTGTGTTCAATCCACAGAAGCCTGGTTAAAAGTATCACTTTCGAATGTAAGTAGTTTGATGCTCGACCACATGAATTGCTTTAAATTACCGTCTGCATTGCAGCAATTGCGATTTTGGCGATCGTTTGCAGAACGTGGTGAGCCAAGAGGAGATGTAACAGCTCCGTGAGGAGCTACAGGGTGTCCAACAAGTACGCAAACATGTGCGTGAAGTGGTGCGACCATACGTTTTTTTTCGACGGATTATCAACATGGATAACTACTACACAAGCGTCCAACTCCTGCTGGATTTAGAGCTGAAGGGATTGTACTGTACAGGCGAGGCACAGTGCGGGGCAGAAGCAAATATTATCCTATGCACACCGTTCTGCAGAAAGCGGAGTGCTTTCGGGGTGATTATCAGCGGTCAGTGGTTGTCGAACATAACATGCTGGCGGCGTCATGGTGCGACGGCAACATTGTCACCATGGTCACCAATGCTGATCCATCTACTACCACTATGGTGACACGACATATTGGAGCTTCAAGTTGTGCATTTCTTGCCCCCACCTGTATTTTAAAATCCAATCAACACATGCGAGGTGTTGATCGTTTGGACCAGATACGTGCTAGATTCTCAATCGCTGATGGTCATTCCTACAAACGTTGGCACAAAAAAATGGCCTTAGCACTCGTGAATATCGCACGTTCCAACGCGTACTTGACTCGACGGATGGCAATCGATACGTCAAGAGATCGGGACCCCCACAGGACGTTTGCGACGGATTTAGTATCAGAGCTCATTTCGGGTCGATGGCGAGAAGCGCCCAGTGACAAACGAATGCCGCTCGGCAGCAGCGTTGCCACAAATGTCGCAGCCACCCCCAGTGCTACTCCTCCAAGCACAGGCTTATCGATGGTCCCGACACCGCCTCAGTCGGCGCGGTGTGAGGCGATATCGTCAAAGCAAATGTACAAGAATAGAGCAGGGGGAAGCGCGAGTGCGTTGTCTGTCGCTATGAAGGAAGATACGTGACTGAGGTAACCGATTATTGTCTAACTCACCCCGCGTGCCTTTGTGCACGGTGACGCTGAAACTCCAATCACCTGCCCACAGAGCACTTGGACCTGCTGGGACAAGTTTCACCGCTTCTATCTTCAAAGTGGCATTTTCAACGAAAAAGGGATTCTGCGTACGTCCTCAACGTTGGCCAAGTTCAAGGTACAATGCAAATGCGTTAACCAACCAGTCGGAGACGATCTAGCGTGTCAACGCAGCCTATTAGATGAGCACCGTTCACCAGGGCAACGAAGTGAAAGCAGACAGCAACCTCAGCATAGCCCAACGGTCCAACAGACTAGAGTTGCACGACAAATTTTCGAGTATATATCTTGATTAATATATTGCCGCCGTTGTCTTTGCTCTAGAGACTCTGTGTTAGCACCGGTCACCAGGGCAACAAAGTGAAAGCAGATAACAATCTCAGCAGAGCCCACCGAACCAACAGAGTAGAGTCACACGGCAAAATTTTGCGTAAACGTGAATATATCTTGATTAACCTATTGCCGCCGTTCTCTGTTCTATATACTCTTTATTATGCCAACTGATGTGGCATTTCGCTCCCCAATGATATTGTAGTGGCGTGGGTCTTGAAGTTGTTCTCGCTGTCCGTGGCCAGGCTGTCGTCGAACATGGTGCAGCTTGGGCTTCCACTCGCTCTTGTACGCGATATTCTCGATCATGGTAGGCTCCCCCTCGCCGTCGCCCTCATCGTCTCAGTCCTCGGGCTTCTCATCGACCAGTTCCGAGATTGTCTTGGGGTGCCGTTGTCGTCTGCGGGCTTCTTGTCCTGCGGGCCTGGGACGTGATTGGCATCCACCCTGTCCTTGGCCTCGAACGGGTTGAGGTTCTTGACCTGCTTCTCCGGTAGGAAGGGCCGGGCCTTGCTTGACCAGCACTCATTCATTGGCGCTCTTGCCGTCAGTCTTGAGCCCGTGCGTGCTGACCTTCCTGAGCATGAGCGAGTGTAGGCGCTGGGTACTGCCGCAGATGACCGGCTCGAACGTGACCACCTACGGCGACTCGCCGCGGGTGTTTGGGGGTATACGTCCGCGGGCGGCCGCTTGGTGTACGCGCGGCCCACACCCGCGGGTGGCAGCTTGGCATACGCGTTGCCCACGTTCGCGGAAACCAGCTTCACGTACGAGCTGCCATAGGCCACCTTCTTCTTGTGCTGAGCTAGGTACGACAGGAACATGACATTGCCCTTGTTGTCAAGTGCCTTGTTGAACTTGACCGACAGCGTGAAGAAAGCCACGTCCTCGCTCGCCTTCGCCACTTTTCTTATGTCCCCGTGATACTTGTCTCAATGACCGTCCTAGCATCAACGCACTATAATCTCCAGTCACTGGACAGTCGTGTACATGTAGATCGAGATTGGAGGAGACTTTCAGCTACCCCGTCCATACGTGGTATTCGCGCGCCTCCACTTGTAGCAAAATCTTCTTCGGCAGGAATCGCGATGGCTAGGCCAATAGCGAGACGTAGAAACGATCAAAAGTACTCTCGACATCATATACAGCTGCTCTTGTTCGGCCAGCTTTGCTAATTCATCAAACAGGAAATCGTTTAGAAAAACTATTGATGCATGCTGAAATGGTAAACGCGACGAAAGTGGCGTATCAAGAACGTCTCCTTGGCATAAAAACACTTTGTGGAGTAATAGCAGCCTTGGTGCATGCGCTCACAAACAATGAACATCTCGAAGAAATACCTCCGGTCGTTTCTCGATTCCCAAGCATTGGCGTGCAATCGTCGGCATCGCAAACTGCGCCGAAACATTCCCCAGGTCAGCACCAATGTCAAGACAGACGTTGTCTTGATGCACAGCTCCAATCATTTTAATCACGTGTAATATAGCGGCAGGCAGCATCTCACTTGCGTTCTCATCCGTCTTTCGACCTTGTTGACGAGCGTCCGCGGCCGAAGCGTTGCTGAAGATATCGTGGATAGCTCCTTCTGCTTGGCTCGGTTCCAGAAGACGAAGAAGCTGCTTGTGAGAGAATGTTGGGGTCGACGTGGAGAAAAAACACGGTGGAAATCTTGATAGATCACGTCCATACGTGCGCTTCAGAGCACGCAGCCGGTTCTCAAGCGCTTGGACAGAATGTTTACTCCTCATAGCCCGAGCCACCTACTCGCTTGTGTTGGGATTCATACTAGAGTGCACGCGCTACAATTCGTTTGTCTTGTGCGTCGGTGAAGTTGGTCCGCATAGCAAAACATACTGAGAGAGAAGGCATGCTAGGAATACTATAGTCGATACCAGCACGATTGGTGACTCTGGGGCTGAGGCCTCGACCAAATTTTCATGATAGTTTTTAGGATCTGCTAGCCTTGTTTACAGCACGTTTTTCCCTTGCGTGTCATGCGGCTACCAGCCGAACCGCAAATATGACGCTATGCTGGTCGAAAGAGATACGCGCTCTCGCGATATTCACAACTCAGTTTCGCCGAAAGGATCTATCAGAAGCCGTAATCCGAAGATCTGACTGGCTAAAACAAATCAAGGTGTGGATTTGTAGAACGAGGCAAAATCCCGCGTTTAAAGGGTCGTTTTCCCACCCTCTTTTGAAAAGCATGTCAAATGCCGCGTTTGATCACGAAAGGGTTAACCCTTTTGATTCCATGCCAGGTATGGAAAACACGCTAAATACTCTAAACACTAAGAGAAACGCCAACGGTAATCCCAAATTTTATTCTGTAAATACGACCACTTGTGCTACTGTAGCAGCCTATTTATAAACTCCTCGCTTAGAATTTTTTAGTTTAGAAATTACTTTTATCTAATATCTTTTGATCGAGCAGCTAGGCATGAATCAGTTAAGTATCTAGTTCGACCTAGTGAACTCTGATAATCAATCGTACCGGTTCGAAATAAGCCGAAGCACTTACCATCTTATCTGCATAGGAATACAGTACCATGCTAATAGCGGGTAGATTGATATTTACTTGTACCTTGCTTCCTCCGCGCAACAACAGCCCTCGTCAATTTTAATCTCGGGCGTCCATTTACTACATGTCACCTGCCCTTTATGCTTCCTTTCGACTATCTGGGCATCCATCGCACTGTCGCTCAAGTGGCCGGCTCTTCTTGCCGTTCTTGGGTATCTTGGAACCCCATAAGATGACCGTCTAGCATCGCGATAAAGCGCTCGTACTCTTCGAGTTTTTGCTTAAAGCCACTCATCTGTTCTCGCAGCTCGTGCATCTCCTGCCGCACGGCCTTGTATTTTTCCTGCAGCTCTACCAGTCGAGACTGCTCGATGTCCGCTGCGTTTGGCTCGCGCTTCATTGCCGCGCTCACGTCCAACTGCTGCTGGTCTCTCATGAGCTTCGCGGCGAAAAGATGCTTATACTCAAGTTCAAGCGCTTGTGCGGTTGTTTGCAGCTCTAAAAGATTTCTCTGTGGTCGCCACGGTCAAAGCATAGGCGTCAATAAAGTTTGTCCATATCACTACAATGACCAGAACGTGTTTACCTTTTTACGCTCGCGGGACTTCCGCTTGAGGTCGCGCTGCTTGCGCCGCCGCTCCACTTCCACAGCGTCCATCTCCGTGGCTGAGCATGCTTCACTTCTGGGCTGCTGGCTCGCCATACTCGTTGCTTGCCGAAGAAAGTATTGGAATGACCACCCTAACCAGGTGCCAGCGTCAGCATGCCCAGATGCAACCAGGTCGAGGAAGAAAAGGACGCGTTGCTCCGGTGCTCGCGAGGCGTTTCGCATGTACTGGCGCCGCGGTGGTGACTTGCGACGCAAAGCTGCTGTGCGTTAGTTTACTGTCAACCACAGCGCTCTGCACCGATGTTGGCGCCGAAGCTGGATTCTCTCCTAGCATCGACACGAGAATGAAAAAAATACAAGCAGTGCACGTCGGATGTGTTACACCTTTATGATATGATAAATTGCGCATTGGATTGATATTCGTGCCACAAATCTATTGTCAAAGCCTGTAATACCGAATAATGAAGCGGCGTTTTGAGTGCCTTCAAGCAAATCGCCTCAGCACATCGAAAGGAACGTCGGCGGACAAGGGCCGCCGAGGAAGCCGCGTTTCTTTCCATTGCGCGGCTCTTACCGGCAACAACCCAACCCAAGCACCCAGCTGTTGCTCATGAACTCCAGCTCGAACGGAGCATCAACACTATTTTTATAATACTATTATTGCTAAAATAATAAACTGCAGTAATATCTAGTACCTCAGAAGTCCAGGAACTACACTTCCTGAGGAAGTGTATGTGACTTCGTGTATGTGACCTCGTGTATGTGCCTTTGGAAGCCGCCGCCTTCGCGTTTGATTTGGCTCTACTATCAATAGTAGATACATTTTTCTGCCTCTGTTGTTGAACCGCATCCATTCAAAAGCGACATGTGTTGGAGGGATGATTTGCGCAGAGCTGTTAGGGTAGTACAGTACGGAGTGAGGACAAAAGTAGAGTGGTCTAGGCGGCCATAGTGGAGAGGAAGTCTTGAGTGTAGAAGGAGAATTGGTAAAAGAAGAAGTGATGAATTATAGAGTCTGGTGTTCTGGAGGAGTTACTCTCCACCAACCAGTCCAGTTATTTACGATTTCTCTATATGAAATAGTACAGTTATATTCCACTAGATAGTCATCATCACATCGGAGATGCTTATTTCGACAACATGTGAATAGCCACGTGATCGGCGATACATTCGACGTTACGGTTAGTCGAAGCTGTCCACTTTGTATCGCTTGATGTGCATGAACCTATCGGCCCATGAGTCGAGTCGCTTATTAGTAATGGCAATATATAGCATGAGCATGCCAGGCCGTTGTTGTGCTTGGTAGTGCCGCTTTGCTCATCGCGCCGCAGCTGACGCTTCTCGGAGCACAGGTATACAACAGCTACGTTTACATGTAGATACCGGTAGTGTTGACTCACATACCAATCAATGATCGGGATATGGGGTGTTTGACACTGGGTTAGCGAAAACATTCGTGTTGTTGCAAAATCCGCTTCCGTGATCAGGGGCTAATGGAAACCAAATATCATATGATATTTTTAATAGTAATAGTACTATTTACGATATCAACCCCCGGCAAGCATTAATGTAACTGGCTGCCGAGCGCAGCGAAGGCGGCCTCGATTCGCTAAAAAGCTGCCGTGCGCAGCAAAGGCGGCCCCCATTGGCTAAAATCGATATTATGTTGTGTACACACTGTATGTGGTCTACACATCGTACTTAACAGCACCGTTTAAATTACATTTTGCTCTCATTTTCAGCTGCGGTTCGCAAGGCCACGCAAAGGGCGCTACCTATGCACGCGTTAATTAGCATTAATAGGAGGCGCCGACGTGCACACACATATAATATCGTCGTACGAGCTGTAGGAAATTTTTGTATGCCCTGGTGACTAATATTTTGGCTTAAATTGAAACGTTAGTACTTATTGGATTTAATATGATTTCTATTGGCTTCGTAGTACTTTTGTTAAATACTAACAAGATTGTTTCCCATAGTACGTTTCAAAAGTTCCTTCATTTTTTTTGTTTGCACTTATTTGTAGTAGTAGTACACGCACATATTACATTAGCGCTGGAAAATCTACAATACTATTACTAATATAAAGAACTAGAAATTTTTAAAATATGAACAAAGTGGTCCCACGCACATACTCTTCCGTGGCTTCAAACGTGTGTGCTCTTTCGAAATCCGTGAGTCTCAGCATGTGGGATGTCATTATTTTAGCCGTCATCTACCTCCTTCATTTCATGTCCTCCCGCGTTTTACATGACTGCGCGTTTGCTTACGTGGCTCGTGCTTCGCAAAAAAGTTGTAACTTGTATTGGTTCAATCCCCTTTTATCGCCTGTGGCCCTCCGTGCTTTGTGCTGCTCCTTCTATCCCGTCGTGTACATAGTCTACTTCCGCGTTTCGTGCTCTTACTTAATCACGTGCCTCCGCGCGAGTTCAATCACAAACCCTGCTCCCAGTGCGTTTGATGTACACGACGTATCGTGTTCGAAAGGGCGCACATGCTCTTAGCGTCGCACACTACGCGCGCAAATACAAAGAAAAACGTTTTTTGTTTCTCGCACCGGCGAGTGAGCGAAAAGGAATTATTACATACCACCACTGTAGAGCAACGGAGCACGGTCATTAATCCACGCATGAAGCCGAGGGAGATCATGAACAAAAGATCGCCGACCATTAGAACAAGAGTCTAGGGTAGAGCTGGAGCTCATCAGGCCATGGAGCGCGATATTACGGTAGCTAACGATCGCATAGACACCAGACCGGCTACAAAACCACGAAGAACAAGATAGCATGGACGGTGGTCCAGTGTGGTGTAGTGATTTCTCCGTAGTTGCGGATTATCACCCGTCGACAAAGACGTGACACCGCCCAAGATGTTCAAGCGACGAACCCTCGGTCATGTGATGTACGGAGACGCCAAGGTGCAAGGGACTCGACGGCGTCACTACCGAACTTTCAACGGATATTGGATACGGCTCATATGTCACCGAATCCAGGCTGTCCTTTTTATTAATAATGGACTGGCCGGATTCGCATTCAGCGGACCATCTACGGTACGAACCCTCAGTGGCGGTTGGGATGAGTTCGCGGAAGACTCAGCGACCCTTGGAAGGCACGTTCACCGTCTGGGACAGGGCGCGGACCGTTAAAGATACTCATGCGACGGTGCAGACGACGCTTGGCGTGCAAGAAGATCCATAACGGATCATTGTTCACTTGATATTTGTATACTTGATTAGGACTTCTTATTAGGAATAGACCCGAAAGGGTAAGCTTAAATACAGAACATAATTTCCACTCAAGCACACAGAGCGACGTCCGGCTTCAAGGTAAGCGTCTGGTCAAGCTTGTTTGAGTGTGTTATGCCTGTCGGTGAACTCGAAGCTCTGTAGCGAGGGTTCATCCGGCAAGGCCACGAGACTTTGTGTATTGGCCGATTACTATCGGGAGGTTTTACGTGACGGCTTATTGTTGCCTATTTGCACGACTGGGAGTGCTTGGATTGCCTCCCTTTTATTCTTCCAACCGAGTGTTGAACACTCGGTGACCTCGTAAAAGGCTTACCCGTGCCTGGTACCCTTCCGCTGTTGGGACCACGAGGATTCAAAACACCTACTAGCTTTGCTCGCGCTAGTAGCGTGTTCTTATTTTTACTGGTTGGCCTATATAAGTAGTTTACAAGGTCCAGTTTGTCCCGGTGCAAGGGCAGAACTGGGGTCTTCAGGTCCGCCCGAACGATCGTTTACTATCCTAGTAGATGTATTGTTGTGGGAACGTCCTAGCTACATTTGTAGCTAAAGTTCCCGCGGGAATTCCAACACCACAACTGGTGCCGCGACCCGGGAACAGATTGTGACCAATGTGAACTGTTTGTATGGCCTTCCAGTTGACGAGCTACCAAGAGAAGAAGAACAAGAAAACGAAAACAAGAAACATGGCGAAAGGACAACCGACGGTACCGGTTACGCCTGCCAAGTCTGGGGGGCTCGCAACGAGAGTTCAAGCCCGGCTGCGCGCTTTGCAGCCGCCACCGAGCTTTCAGTGGGCTTCGACGACGAAGCGGACAGCGCTCCTGACGTTCACGATTATGAAGATTACGAAGACAAGACGCCGGCTCCAGAGCCAGGCGCAGCGACGCCGGAGACGGCCACGCTATCATCAGGGCTGAGCGGGGCGACCAGGTCCCTTTCGAGGAACCTCGCCGACGAGCTCGATGATGGTGCGGGACCGGAACCGGCCTACGAAGAGTATGACGATGGGGCGGAGGGTTCTAAACCTTCGGTGGCGAGTGCAAAGCATTTAGCACTGCTGAAGGCACCTCGTCCACCTATCAACGGTGATACACCAGCCGCCAAGCACGTTTTCGACCGCGTACAAGCGCTGATGCAGAATGATGAGTGGATGCAGCTGTTCAAGCCCATCCCCAAGAAAAAGGCCGACTGGCCTGCGCTTGCGCAGGAACTTCAATACCCAGTCAACTCGGTTTCGACTAGCCAAGTCGCCGAGGATTCGGTTTCGCTACTGTTGTCGCTGGGCTTCGAGAACGAGACGTACCCATCGACGATGTCGCTCCAAGATTGGAGTCCACATGAATCCGGAGCTGCTCTTTAGAAATGGAAGAAGAAGCTTCGGAAGGCGTTTGGCGCTGTTGGCATCAACGCCGGAAAACAGCCTGAGAGTCGAGCGATTGTTCAAGATGAAGATCCGTCCACGATTCCACTGCCGCCGACACCCCAACGACTCGTTCGTACTCCTCTGACCAAGCGTGAAGCTGAGCGTGGTGCCTTTGGCACTACCGAAGCTTCACCGTACTTTCAAGACTCGCACATGGTTACGCCACGTTCTGAGAGCCGTATGCAGCGTGTTTACGCTGGCAACGAGGGTTCGTTCGGTCGCCGAGGTGGTCCGCGAGCTCCCAAAGGTGGTGCCGGACGTCGTCAAGTCGACAGCGATGGTTCGGCCAGCGACGATGACATTTTGGTGCGTACATCCGACGAGGAAGATCCTCAAGTCGAGTTGATGTGTCAGATGAATGAGCTGGCGACGCTGAACGACGTGGACCCGACACCGAGGATTGAAATGGCATCGCACCGACCGTTGGATCGCATCACGCCGTTCTCAGGCTCTCGCAACAAGAGCGAGAACTGTATGCAGTGGCTCCGTGGGTTCGTCTATGAAATGACTGGAACCCACACAGATGCCGACAAATGGTGCATTCCATTTGAGCTTAGTCTCCGGGACGGAGCCATTCATTGGTTCCGTCAACTTCCGAAGAAGACGAAGCGCAAATGGAAGCTGTTGAGCGACGCGTTCATCCGCTACTACTGCTCGCAGCTCACGCAGACGGCACTGTCACGTTACTACTCTGCCAAGCGGGAGCGTACCGAACACCTTTGCGACTACATAAACAGGCTGAATGGCTACGCTCGGACCGCCCGTCTACACTTCGAGAAGAGTGGTCGCGACGCGATAGAACACGTACAGCAGTTCCTGGCAACATGCGATGATGACAAGCTGGCGGAGAGTCTCTACCACGCTCGAGTTGCCGACATTCACGAGCTCGAAGAGATCATCGAAGATGTTCTCAAGGGCAAGGAGAGAATGGCCAAGCGTGACAGTGAGTACCGATACTCCAAGTGTCGTGACGCGCGACGCGACGATGGGTACGCCCGCAACAACCGGCGTGATGACCGTCGCCGCGATGACAACCGCAACAAACCAAGAGTGACGCTCATTGAAGCCACGGTGGATGACCTACTAGCTGAATTAGAAGGTCGTGAAGTTGCTCAGGGTGGCACCGAGTCTTCAAACGAAGATCCGAACGCTTACAACGATGTCCAAGACGAGTACAACGACTTTCAGCCCGATAATACGGACGGTGATTTCTCATTCGATGAAAATGACCGATACCTTGCCGCTGCTAGCGAAAATGATCGCCGTGCAGCTGCTAAAGGCACCTACGCACGTTCAGACAATTGCCAACCTCGTAGAAACACGCCTGATCGCAAGAATGGCTTCAATCAAGATCGCCGAGGTGGTGACCGTGGGTTCAATCAGGACCAACGCGGTCGACGTGACTTCAACCGCGACAACCGGCGCCCACAGTACGGACCATGCGCGGTGTGCGGTGGCATGAGTCACTCCGCCCACTACTGTAACAAGCGATGCAAGTTCTGCAAACAACCCCACGATGCTGGACTATGTGAACTTTTCCGCAACTTCCAAGACCTTGCCAAATTCGTGCGCACTAAAAGGCACGAAGGAGGAACTCCCGCCAGAGCTCAAGGCCGTCGTTCAAGAACGTCATTTAAACTAGGCAGCCCGCCAACTACAACTGGGTTAGTCCCTATCGGGTTGCCACAGTTAACCGAGCCTTCAATGGAAGCAGAGTGTATATTTGCTTTCATAGGGCAGAGTGAATAGCCTGATAATTACGTAACAAGTGTGAACGCGACGGAAAATGAAAAGGAGAGGAGAAGAATCCTCGGTGGAGGTGTTGGAGAGAGTGGAGTGTGCAGATGCTGATGAGGGCACCAGCGAGGGTTCATTCGGCTTGGTTTCGAGTGCAGCGCGAGACGGGCCCAAGGGTCACTCCAAGATGATGAAGTTGTACCCTGGCGAGAGACAGGGGTGGTGGTCGGCCAAGAAATTCGACCGACGAATCAGAATGAGAGCTCTGGTGCAAGGCGTTGTGAGCGACCAGCGAACGAGGATCCTCCTCGACACAGGAGCGAACGTTAGTGTGATCACTGACGCCTTTGCCAAGAAGTTGCGACTCCGAGATGTACCCGATCACGGACGCCGCATGGACATTCAAGGAATTAACGAAGGTAAGGTGTCTACGACGCGACGAGCGTGCGTCAAGATTACGCTTGGATGGGAGATGGTGTACGAGCTCGAGATGTGGGTAATGGCGCAGGCGTCGACGTGGTACACGGGACCGACTTTATGATCCCAGCTGGGATCCGGTTGGACCTGTTTCACGGCGCGGCGCAATTACCGCAAGAAGTTCAAATCCCACTGATCAAGACCAAGAACATGATCGACAGCGAAGAATACGGCTCCCATGTTAATGCCGGGCCACCCGAGCGTTTGGACATTCAAGCGCACGAGTGGCGAGAATATCGACTAGCGAAGCGTCAAGTCGGGCTGGAAGAATACGTACTGTGGGTTCGTCGGACGAACAAGTTAATCCCGTCAGTGACGAGGTTTCGGCGTGGACGGCCTCAGAGCATTCGGTTGACTAACGTGTCTGATCGAACTGTGTACCTACCAGCACACGACCCGATCGCGATGTGGATTCCAGATGGGGATTTGCCACGAGGTGACGGCTATGTGCGTTTGGAATCCAAGAAGTACCAAGACTGGCAGGTGTTGGCCTACGAAGGTTGCAGAGACCGCGAGCTCTTTCAGCGTGAATGTGAAATCTACGAACAATGGCTTGCTACTCAGCCTTCGGCAGTTGATCGAACGGACTATCCAGAATCCAGTGGGGTACTAGCACGGCCTCTAGAAGACTCGCTAGTGGACTCTAGTGATCTACGGACGTGTGCAGAACGCTGAGCACTGATCATGGAGGAACGTGAACGAGTGGAAGCCTGTCTGGCGTCTGGGGTGACAGCCCGGGATTCGGCTGATGGTCAGCCTTCCGAAGAACCTTTGGACACTTACACGACAACTTACGGCGGAGGCAATATTGCAAACGAAGCCTCGGTAGCGCGTACACACGAACTACTGAGCCCGGTAGACGTTCTACATATGCCAACGAGTGTTCGTGTCAAGTCTGGGTGACCACGGAAGCAACCAGTAACAGCACTGGATTAAATGGAGTCACCAGTTTGGACGAAGTTGTCCCGGCCTTGTGTGCAGCCAAATCTGCGAACGAGACATCGGTGGTTGATCCAGAGGATGCAGGCAGCGCACTGAGGGTGTTGAGTACGGCACCGAGTGTTCATTGCGAGATTGGTGCGAAAGCCGAACTGTCAAGACAACGGCCATCCGAAGCGCTTAACAAAGGTCAACAGCCCAATATGTCGGTGGCCCGCGCATTCAAATTTGCGATCAACGACTCGGCAGATGGCCCAGAGATGGGAAACCAGGATAGGAAGGAGATGGACCCAGTACCGACTGTTGAAATCAAAGCGAATACCGATGTTGAGTCAAGGGAAGAATCCGTAGCGACTTTAGATGGAACATACATCTCGGTTGCTCGAGTATTAACAACCGAAGGAAATGAAGCAACGGATGATACGAGAAATGACTTCTACGAACACCCGGTTAACAACATTGGCTTGAAAGACTACGCGAAGGAGCTGGCATTGACCGAAGAGATCAACACGACAATAGACTACAGTGCGTCTAATGTTGCTGATCCTCAGTTGTCGACTGATCGCCGAGAACGTCTGGTCGCGACGCTGAAGAACCACGAGCAGATCCTGATTGCTAGTGGTAACGCACTACCACCGCCAGCCTACGGCGCGGTATGCGATATCCACACACAGGGGCTCGCCCCAATTAAACAGCGTGCCCGGCGTGTGCCGCTACGATTTCTCGGCAAACTGTACGAGCTGCTGCGCGCTTTGTTGCGAGCAGGACTGATCGTCTTTTCAGACGGTCCATGGGCATCGCCGATTGTGATTGTGATGAAAAAGAACGGGCTGGACATCCGGCTCTGCATTGATTACAAGATGGTGAATGCTATCACCGCGATCATGGAGTATGCAATGTCGCTAGTCGACGATCTGTTGACCGATCTCGAGCGCTACCTATTGTTCTACTCGCTGGATGCTGCAAGCGGCTTCTGGGCGGTCATGATGACCTTGCGAGCACGTAAAGTGTCGGCGTTTGTCTGCGCACTCGGACATTTCGAGTGGTTACGCATGCCCTTCGGGTTAAAGAACGCGCCGATGATCTACCAGCGTATGATTGACAACGCACTTTGGGGGTTCGTTCAGCCTAAAGGAGGCTGGTTTGAATACTCGGAGAGGATGTATTTAGCTGAAGAACAGGCCAAGGAACGTCGTGGGCCAAGCGCCGAGGGTTCGTTTCAAACGAAGTTTGCGGCAGACCGCGAAGCACCGGTAGAGACCGACCCTGTACTACAACTCGTCAACAGCCCCGTCGCTGACATGTTTGCGAACGGGGAACCAGACGAATCATCGCTGGTACCAGTGTTTGGTCGACGGTCGTTTGTGGATGATATTTGCTTCGGTGGCGAGGATTTCGACAGCTGCCTGGCGACGCTGGACCGATTACTGGCAAGATTTGCACAGTGTCGGATCAGCATTAGCTTCACCAAGAGCATCTTCTGCCAACCCAAGGTGGACTATCTGTCGCATAAAATTTCGCCAGAAGGTATCAGAGCTGACCCCAAGAAGCTTGCGGCCATCACCGAGCTTTCGTTTCCAACGAGTAAGAAGGGCATGCAGTCGTTTCTTGGAGCGGTTAATTACTACAGCCGCTTCATTCAGGACTTCGCGGTCTACGGTGCGGCGCTGTACCAGCTCAAAGATGAGGACTTTGCCGTTGAAGGTGGCCTTTCTGTGGCACGACGTTCCTTCGAAAAATTAAAGACGAGTATTTCACATTCACCCATCCTCAGGCACTTCGATCGGTCGAAAGCAGTTCACGTCATGCTCTTTGCGAATGAATGGGCGTTGAGCACTACGCTAATGCAAGAACATGAAGGCAAGTTACACCCCGTACGGTTCCTCGGTCGGGTGCTCAAGGAGGCCGAGATGAACTACCATCCTGCCGAGAAGGAAGTTTTGGCGTTACTTCTGCTGTTGAAGATCTGTTACGTCCAGCTGGCAGGAAAGACGCTACATGTCTATACACGGTTCTCGACTTTAGAGTGGGTGCACAAGTCGAAGTCTCTCCCCGGACGCGCGGTCCAGTTCGCTGTACTGCTTTCGCAGTGGCATTTGAAGGTGCAGCGCGTGAAGGAGAAAGATGTCGCCTTCGCGCGGCTACTGCAGTCAAGCATCACGAGCTTCGTCGACCTGGAAGACTCGCTCGCGCCGGTGGCACCTCCAAACAAGGGTTCCCCGACTATTCGAATGGACCCCGCGTTGCTGTACGCCAGGCTTCCCTCGTAATTACAGCGGATACGTCATGTATTTTGACGGATCAGCGAAGACAGAGAAGTACGGTGGCTACGGGAGTTGTTCATGGGTGCTGTGGAGCCTTCATGAGTGGAAGATAGTGATTGCTGCAAACGCTTACCTCTCGGTCACCACGGTGAATGAGGCAGAGTACACAGGAATGATTAACGGTGTCAAGGCTGCTATTGCACACGGTGCCGAGGATTAAGTCATCGTTGGTGACTCAAGGCTCGCGATTCAACAATCACTAGGGGTGATCGCATGCAGGAAGGAAACTTTGCTAGCGCTGCTGAATACTCACAAGGAACTCACGGCCAAGCTTCGATCAGTTAAATATCTTCACGTTGTACGAAAATACAACGCTGCCGCGGATTCGTTAGCCACTGAAGCGCTGGAATCAAAGGCCAGTCGTGTCCTCTTAGCTGAAACTCGCAAGTCGGAATTGGCGTCGCTGAATCGCATCCAGGAAATGATCTACGAGCCGGATGAAGACTCGGTAGATGTTTCGTCACGTGGAGCAGAGCGTCAAGTGCATGTGCTATCAGGCAGCGAGTCTTCAAAGTGAAAAACTTTCGAAAGAAAAATTCGTGGTTGATTACAGCTCACCAGAGTGCGATTATGGTAATATGGCAGTGATGACTCGGCGACAGACGAAAGCCAACTAACGCGTCAGGTTTGCAGATGAACACTCGGAGGAGGTCTCAAAAGCTCAAGAACAGCTTGAAGAACGACGAGAGACGTCCACCGAAGATTCAATGGGCGAAGATTTGCCAGACCATCCTCACAAGACTGTACCAGCGGCATTTCCCGATGCGGAAGATGTTGACTCGGTAGCGATACAGCGGGAACGACGCAGATGGATACTGGTGGCACAAGACGAGGAGCAGAAGTGGTTTAGCATCAAGAAGGTGCTTCAGGGCCAAGCAAATGAGCTGAGTTACAAAGAAGCTCGAGATGCCTGGAAGTACGCTGACCGGTTCGTGTTATCAGAAGACGGCGTGCTTCACTATCTTGGATTGAATCGTCGATACGACCACGGTTGGCAAGAAGAGACCAAGCTGCGGCTTGTGGTACCGACAATGATGATTCAAGAGGTATTGCAGAACTGTCACGACTCGCTGGAAGGAGGACATCAAGGCGTGGTGAGAACGTTCCATCGCGTTAAGTCCGATTATTATTGGATCAGCTTGTACGCTGACGTGGAGAAGCATGTGAAGTCATGTCCAGATTGCAGCTCGAGTAAAAGCCGTCCGCAGCTTCGTGGATACTCACCTGGCAACGTACTAGCCGAACGACCTTTCCAGATCGTCTCGATGGATTTTGTGATCCCACTACCGAAATCTCGTAGGGGCAACACGGCGTTGCTCCTATTTCAGTGCTCGTTCACGGGATTCGTTATTGCCAAGGCTATGTCGGATACGACTGCACGGAGTGTTGCTCAAGTGTTCGAAGAATGTGTGTACTGACGGTTCGGAGCCCCATCACTGATAAGGCACGACCGTGACCCACGCTTCATTAGCGAGGTGTTCCAAGCATTTGCAGAGATGATGCAGTCAAGATCACGAGCGACTTTGAGCTATCGGCCACAGGCTAATGGACAGCAGGAACGCTCGGTGAAGGCGGTGATAGGTTCCGTACGGGTGTACGCGGAAGACCCTCTACAGCAAGATTGGGACGAAATCGCAGAGAAGCTGGTGTTCGCTATTAATTTTTCTCAGGACACTACAAGGAAGGAAACACCGTTCTACCTCGTACATGGTTGGGATGCGCAGTCGACGTTGCGGGCGATGTCGTCATCACTCAAACGAGGACTCGGCAAGCAGTCTGACGCATTAGCGTGGCGGCGTGAGATCAATCGACAACATGAGGTCGCCCTCACTATGGCCAAAGACTATCAGGCTGTAGAAAAGGAGCGAAGGGCTAAAAAGCATAATGATGCCCTCCGTCGACTGGAAAAAGCCGCTGTACCTCAACCAAGTGGAAACGAACACTCGGTGGACCCTCCAGAAGCTTCAGACGAGATGGAAGATCTTGCTAGAGCCCCACCGAGATCTCGTTTTGAGATTGGGTGCCGGGCGTGGTTGTACATGGAACGCGTCAAACCGGGCTTGACGAAGCAATTAGCTCACCAGTGGCATGGACCTTTTCGGATCAAGCGCAAGGTGGAAGTGTTTGCGTACGAGCTGGAACTGCCAGACCGAAGTGGATATCGCTTCTACCCAGTAGTGCATGTGTCGAGACTCAAGGCTGTCAACGAATTCAACAGTCGACCGAACACTCGGTTGGTACTAGACGCGACTAATGAAGC
Source organism: Phytophthora infestans T30-4 (assembly GCF_000142945.1). Lineage (NCBI taxonomy): Eukaryota > Oomycota > Peronosporomycetes > Peronosporales > Peronosporaceae > Phytophthora > Phytophthora infestans. The sequence goes on along the minus strand of NW_003303705.1, from coordinate 788,737 downwards.
AAGACTCGACTTCGATGAGGAACTATTGCCTGAGGACAGCTGGGAACCAGATCAAGTTGCCGGTGAATATGAAGTCGAGGCCATCCTCGACGACAGAACACCACTGTCGACGAGCACGGAGCGTGCTGTACGCGAGCTCAAAGTCAAGTGGGTGGGCTATGAAGATCCAACTTGGGAACCAGCTTCCAACTTGTCATGTGGAGGTCTGCTGTACGACTATTTGCGAGCCAAGTAGAGCGAGTCAACGATCACGCTTCGGTACACGTCCACGAAACGTGTACTACGAGAATTGAAGAGCTCCGGATTACGCTGGCACGGGAAGTACGTGGTGTTGTACGGGTGCTGATGCGGCGCATTCATCCATCCAGTACGCCAGGGTTGACGAGCATCGAGAGTCGGAACTTCGGAAAGCCAGTCGGGAGTCCGAGGTGCAAACGGCAAGTTCTCGATCGGATACCATGGCTTTGACGGCTCCAAAAGCAACTCAGGACGAATGAACGGCGCGCCGGAGGTACCAGAGGAAACCGAGTCACGACTCCACGCCATGTACTGTTCACGGTACTTGTTACGAAGACGATCGGCACGACGGTCGCGCTCACTGAAGAGCCTCTTCAACAGAGCTCTTAGTTCCTTCAAGCGCTCCTTGTCGTGGCCAACCTTTTTAGCTTCTTCAGCGAGACCTCGCTCAATACCAGCCAACGGAAGCCAGTGGAGACGCTCCCACAACGCGAACCCGAGGTCACCTTGCTTACCGCCGTCACCCCGAAGTTTCGCCCAGATCATCTTGAGACGGGTCTCAATCAGAGCACGCTTTGAGATGGGGACGCTTGGATCGAAGCCGACAGTGTCGAAGAGACAGGCTTGAAGAGGATAGAGCTGCCGAAGTTGCTGGTACGGGTGATCAGGATGCGAATAATCAAAGTACGCTTGGGACCCCTCCAACGTTGTACGCACGGTTACCTCACCAGCTGGTTCGGGAAGGGTTAAGCTCAAGAGTCGCTCGAAACACTTCTTGGCACTTGCGTCAGTAAACTCCATGTCCACGTACGGAAGAACCCACGGTGGCAAGGTAGACGAAGCCGGCACCGTAGGGCGAATACCAGGCAACACTCGGTGAGGCAACGGCTCAACCGACGGTGCACCACCACGACGCGGCACCGAAGTGTAGGTGGCCGTGATCAGGTCCAGCATCGAGAGTCCAAGTAGGCGGACGAGGAGACACCAGAACAGGAGGTGAAGATGCTGGTGCTGGGTGACTTGCCGGTGACGAAGGAGGCGGACCGCCGACTATGATTGGAGAAGTAACTATCGGCGAAGGCTTTGGCCGAGGTGGAGTCGGAGGACGAGCTGGGCCAAGATTGCTCCAGTTCCTGTCGGAATATTCAATATCTTCGTCATCAAGTGTGCTCGAATGATCGGTAGGTGGCGGAACATCACCGCCACCACGGAGGGCATCAGGAGAATCATCCACCGAAGGTTCATTGTCATCCACGTCATCTCCACGATCGTCATCAGGATTTCCATCAGGATTTCCATCGTCATCAATCTCCATCGAAAAGTCGGGCGAAGACACGCTTGGTACGACAGCTGTTGGAACAATCGGAGCCGGCTTTGAAGACACAGAGGCGGGTGAAGCAGCTTCAACGGGGGCAGGCCCTGCTGTAAAAAACCCTCCCGAGACTTCAACTGTCTTGGACGTCGCAACAGACGCCGAAGCAGACTTGCCGTGTGGGGCAGTGTGGTCCGACTTTTCACCTTCATCACTTGAGCCGAACATGAGTCGCATTTGCTCGGCCTCACGCAGAGCTTCTTCAGCAGCACGTATGTCGGCTAAAGAAGGAGAGATCGTTGAAGCTGGTGGATTGGCCACATCGGGAGGACCCTGAGGCGGGGGCGAAGGCGCGTCAGAAGGATCAGGAACATCGTTGTGATCCCCAGGGTCCACATCTTTACCCGAAGGCTCTGTGGCAGTTTCTTGAACCGAAGGGACGCTGTTTGGACCAGCATTCCCCATGTCCACGTCACTCTGGTCGCCGCTGAGGTCGACCACGGCGGAAGTGGAAGAAGACGCTGGTGTAGGAGGTGGCGACCATGAGCTTGGAGAAGACGGTACAGACTTGGGCCGAGTCTTCATATGACGACGGGGCGACTTGGCAGGAGAGCGAGGACGAGGCTTCTTGTGCTTCTTCTGGGCCGCTTGCTTCCACGCCTTCGGACCGAATAGCGATCTACGAGCCGACTTGGGAGTTGAAGTGTCGGCAGGTGGCGCATCACCGAGACCAGCAGCTGCCATCGAAGTACTGGCCTTGTCCGTCGGGATGGGAGCCTCGTCTTCGTCAGAGTCGTCCGGCTCGTCGTCTGAATCCTATCCACCTGGTCGAAGGCGCTTGTGGGACTTCCCATGGGCCACTTGGTGAGCGGCCTTGGCCAAAGCTGCAGGAAGCGCTTGAGGATCGTCCGAAGACGCGGCAGCAGACTGTATGCGCTGCAAAGCGACCAACGTCTCTTGATCCAAGTCCAGAGCGTCCAGGTCCAGCTCACCCGCAGTCAGACCTATCACGAAGGATTGTGAACGAACGTTAGTTGCTGAACACACGGTGGAAAGAGCAACATTAGGAACGTTCCATCAACAGCCAGACGAAGTACCTCGTGCGATTTACTTGGAGGAGGCGAGTATTACGGTCTTGCTGGCTCTCGAGGACCTTGAGCGTGTCGTTGTCAACAAACTTGCCCTGGGCAAGCGTTACCAGAAGGAGATGAAGCTTCCGAGTCTGCTCGGTATTCGGCCCAATGGAAGACTTGTACACCTCGCGTTCGCAAGCCAGCTTCTTGTGCAACGTGTTGATGAAAACGTCCCGAGCTTGGACCTCGCAGTGCAGACGATTCAAGTCTTCTGCGTGTCGCTCCATGGTGGCTTGAACACTGGCGAGCATGGCGTCGTTCTTGGCGTTCGACTCGCGGAGAATCTTGACGTTGTGGTGAAGGGCTTCGATCGCAGCGTTGGCAGCCTTGAGGAACGCCTCCGCGTTCTCACGAGCCATGATTTTGGGTGCCACCGAACGTACGGCGGCAGCAGCCTCGGACTGAGCAAGCCGCAACTGACGCTCCAAGCTGGCAACCCGTTCGGGTAATGCCGACAGCGCGTCAGGAAGAGGTTGTACAGCAGCGAGAACATCATCAAAACCAACAGCAGTCTCGAGGCGACGTTGAGCGTGGACATCGCCGTGGAGAGGAGGCGCAACGCTGAGCTGCACTTGGTGATGAGCCATTGCAGTCAAGTATCGAGGTCATCATGTGATCGACCGATGCCTCCGTACTTTCAGCCAGCATGGCGCGCAGCGAATCCTCGGTGAGTGGTGGTGGACCACCAGCAGGCGCAGGAGGAGCAGCAGGAGCCATCTCCGTGGATTCAGCGGCGACAGGGAGTGCCGCAGGAGCTACCGCAGGAGGTGAAGAGTCCGGGGCAGGAACCGCCGGAGGACCGGCCGATGACGCTGTTGTGGGGGGAAGTGTAGCAGGCTGGGGAGCGCTCGAACCCTCGGTCTTGCCCTCCTGAGAAACAAGACGAGTAATGCGTGGTGATGAGCAAGGCGTCGATGATTCAAGAGAAGGATGAGCTGACGTACCTCCAGCTGTTCACGGTCGCGGCGTCGACGAGGATTGAGACGCTGAAACACGTCGGACACGGCTCGGTTCAAACGCTTGGACATACGGTGACGGGATGGTGAATTGGAGAATGAAGAAATGTCGCAACGGGCACCAGTACCGTGGCTTCCATTGCGACAGGGGCAGTTGTGGTGTAGTGATTTCTCCGTGGTTGCGAATTATCACCCGTCGACAAAGACGTGACACCGCCCAAGATGTTCAAGCGACGAACCCTCGGTATGTGATGTACGGAGACGCCAAGGTGTAAGGGAATCGACGGCGTCACTACCGAGCTTTCAACGGATATTGGATACGGCTCATATGTCACCGAATCCAGGCTGTCCTTTTTATTAATAACGGACTGGCCGGATTCGCATTCAGCGGACCATCTACGGTACGAACCCTCAGTGGCGGTTGGGATGAGTTCGCGGAAGACTCAGCGACCCTTGGAAGGCACGTTCACCGTCTGGGACAGGGCGCGGACCGTTAAAGATACTCATGCGACGGTGCAGACGACGCTTGGCGTGCAAGAAGATCCATAACGGATCATTGTTCACTTGATATTTGTATACTTGATTAGGACTTCTTATTAGGAATAGACCCGAAAGGGTAAGCTTAAATACAGAACAGAATTTCCACTCAAGCACACAGAGCGACGTCCGGCTTCAAGGTAAGCGTCAGGTCAAGCTTGTTTGAGTGTGTTATGCCTGTCGGTGAACTCGAAGCTCTGTAGCGAGGGTTCATCCGGCAAGGCCAAGAGACTTTGTGTATTGGCCGATTATTATCGGGAGGTTTTACGTGACGGCTTATTGTTGCCTATTTGCACGACTGGGAGTGCTTGAATTGCCTCCCTTTTATTTCTTCCAGCCGAGTGTTGAACACTCGGCGATCTCGTAAAAGGCTTACCCGTGCCTGGTACCCTTCCGCTGTTGGGACCACGAGGATTCAAAACACCTGCTAGCTTTGCTCGTGCTAGTAGCGTGTTCTTATTTTACTGGTTGGCCTATATAAGTAGTTTACAAGGTCCAGTTTGTCCCGGTGCAAGGGCAGAACTGGGGTCTTCAGGTCCGCCCGAACGATCGTTTACTATCCTAGTAGACGTATTGTTGTGGGAACGTCCTAACTACATTTGTAGCTAGAGTTCACGTGGGAATTCCAACACCACACCAGCCACTAAGCCATGGGGTAACAAGCAGTCACGAGGACTATGGACGAGCAATCACCGATCAACTGAATACGATACCAGTGTTGAACCTGAGCTTACCGAGCTACGGAGGACAGTACTACATTAGAACACGATCGTACGGACGGCTGGCCAGCCACGAAATACACAGGGGGGGGGGGGGGTATGACCACGATTACACACCGTGGAGCACGATGACATCGTAAATTTCGATAACACGGGCAACGCAGATGCTCTACGCGTGCACAATACCATAGACAGCATAACCACACCGCGATTGCATGAAAGCGCGAGAACGCGGTCGATGGAGCCATACCAGGAGAGCACGATACAATGGCGACAGAACAACACGACTGCGGGGAGGCACCAAATCACGGAAAAGCACCCTTCGGCTAGAATACTGGCGATGCGAGGCCAGCGGCCACGAAATACTATGTACCACGAAACTGGTGCAATCCACGTAAACGTTTGCAAACGTGGAATAGATAGCAGCCACGAATGAGGGTCGTGCTACGGAAGATCATGGGCTCAAAAGAGAGAGCGCATTAGCGGAAAGGGGCACGATCCACGGAAGAACATAGATGCCAACCAGTACTACGGAGCAACGGAAGCGTACGAAACCATGATACGGTGCACCGCCACATGATACTACGGAATGGTAGGTGTTTTAAGTACACGACACTACATCGCACAGGTATGGCCGAAGCCTCGGGGTACAAGATCAGACTGCAACACAGGAAGTACGTAAAGCTGTAGCCATCTCATCTCCAACAAACCGTGCCACTCCGTCGCGTAGCGGCGGCGGCCGGCTAGTCTTACCCCCCCCCCTAGTGGAGTCTGGTGTCTGTCCGTCAGTCTGTCCGTAACGGGCCTATTTGTTAGCATGATCCTTTCCCCACGCATGGCTACACTCCACCTATTCGGTACTATAATGTCCCATCGTTTCGACTGCACCTATCTTTGTGACTTGGCTTGACTATGCAAATATTGCACTTTTAGCCATGAATAGGGCTAATAAAACTCACGCAAATGCGGGCGTTCGACTGGCTGCCGAGCGCAGCGAAGGCGGCCTTAATTGGCTAAAATCACATTATGTGGTGGACACATTATATGTGGTCTACACATCGTACTTAAATGCACCGTTCAAATTTCATTTTGCTCTCATATTCAGGCGTGGAGCGCCTCTCGACCTGTGTGCGCATTAATTAGCATTCGTAGGAGGCGCTGATGTGCATATAGGTACTATATCGTCGTAGGAGCTGTTAAAAAAAACGTAGACCCTGGTGATTTATATTTTGGCTTAAATTGGATTTTTAGTACTCTATTGGTAATAAAATGATGTTTTAGGCTTCGTAGTACTTTTGTAAAAAATTATCTTACAATTTTGTTTTGCTTAGTACTATTTAAAATATTTTCATGTTATTGCTTGCAGACGGGTGTAGCAGTACTACAAAAAATTAATTAGCTGCGCAAGAAAAAAAAACGCATGTTATTACTAATACTATCAATTTAAAACAAAGTACCGGTATTATATTTGCGTTAGATAAAGATGCACAGTTTATTACCACTATTAAATACTTGAAAACTTTTGAAGTGTGAAGATAGTGGCTTCCACATTCCACAATCTCACCCCACATAACTATGTACACCACTCCGCCGCCGAAAAAAAAATGATCATATTCTTTTGTATTTGCGCGCGTAGTGTGCGACCTTAAGAGATTGTGCGCACTTTCCAACACGATATATAGCGTACATCAAACAAAATAGAAACAGCGTTTGCGATTGAGCTAGCGTGGAGACACGTGGATAAACAAGAGCACGAAACACGAAAGAACACCGAGTCAGACTATGTTTACGATGCGACAGAAGGAACAACTTCAAATACGGAAGGCCACGGACGATGAAAAAGTAGGCCACGCAATTTCATGCGAAGCACGAACCACGGAAGAGCACGCAGGCATGAAATATACGGAGCGGCACGAAGAGACGACAGCGGGTGAGAGCTGAAATAATGTCACGCCAACATGCCGAAAGGCACGGCCACGGAAGAGAGCGCACGTTCACAGTCACGGTAGACCACGTAGCTGTGCGAGTACACAGAACGAAGTTCTCCCACCACGGGTTACTCCGAAGCACGGTCGACGGGCCAACCACGAAGCCATAGGAGAGCATAAGCGGGAAATCACTGAACATTGGAGTACGATACCAGGGTATAACTGGAGCTCACCGAGCCACGGCACACGACACTACAATAGCTCACGATAGCACAGATGATCGACCAACCTCAACACCACGCCACAACACGACAGCATGGACGGTGGATTAGCCACTAAGCCATGGGAGGCCACGCAGCCACGCGAAATCACCAAGTCGCGGAGTACGATATTAGTGTAGAACCTGAGCTCCTCGAGCCACGGAGGACTAGAACACGATTGCACAGACGGTAGACCAGCCACGAAATACACGGGGTCCGTTTGGGGGTGACCACGATTGCACACCGTGGAGCGCGATGCCATTGTACACAGCTATAACATACGGAAACGCATATAAACTACGCCAATACGATAGCATAGGACAGCACAACCACATCGCGATTGCAATGTAGCGCGAGAACGCGGTTGATAGAGCCACACCAAGAGAGCACGAGCCCCGAGCGACGGAGCAACACGACTGCATGGAGGCATCAAACCACGGAAAAGCACCCTTCGGCAAGAGTACCGGCGATGGGAGGCCAACGGCCACGAATAACTATGTATCACGAAGCCGGTGCAGCCCACGTAAACGTTTGAGATCAGAGAACAGTTAGCAGCCACGAAAGAGGCCGTACTAAAGAGCATGAACTTTAAAGAGAGGTGGTATAACCACTAAGCAGCATGGACCACGCGTCAACAAGGAGCCACGATGTCATGAAGAACATGGAAGAGCGCGAGCCATTGAGCAACATGACATCCAACCTGTGGTACGGGGTAACGGAAACGTACCAAACCACGATATTGTACGGGGCCACATGAGATTACGGAAAGTTAAGTGGTTGACTACACGAAGCCACGACGTCCTAGGTTGAGCGACGCTCACAAAGCACGCAACACAAAGAAGCACTTAGATTTGCGGCCACATTATCTCCAACAAACCATGCCACTCTGCCGCGTAGCGGCGGCGGTCGGCTAGTCCTAAACTATCAATGCTAGCACGGTGTCTGTCCGTCCGTCACACGAAACGCTCAGGTTTTTGAGCTTTATCATTGGCTGTCGAGCGGAGCGAAGGCGGCTTTAATTGGTTAAAACTAAATTATGTAACTTACATCAGTAAATTCATCACCAGGCTATCCATTAATAATGGCATTATCCGATGGCGGCATCGTTTAAATACTACGAAGCTTTAATATGTACTATTTTAATATGGGATGTTGCTATTAATATTTGAGTGCTAATATTTGCTCCCTATGCTGCAAGGTGCTTAGCGTACACGTGTGTTTTCGAGGCCATACTATTAATACACAATATATTATGTTCTTTAAAGTTTCTGCAAGAAACAATGACTAAAAGACTAACTACAGCTGTTTTTTGTTGAAAAAATATTAAAAACATATCTGAATGTGAGGTAACCGACTGAGCTGCCAAATAGTAGTACATGTACAACAGAAGCTGGACGTAAGAACAACGTTGTGCTAATAAACTTTGTCACTTGATTCATAAAGATAGATAGTTCTAGATGAACCCTTATGTGTCTGCTGTAAACCATTGTTTTCTACGAGTTGTTTAGACAGCAAAATCCGATACTACTTAACTGGCGGACGTGTCGCCGACAAGGGCGTAGGATAAAGTTTTAAATGGAGCGGATAGACAACAGCACAACATGAGATGCGTAAATAATGGTTGGTTACTTAGACCCCATAACGAAACGCTAAATTTAGGGTTTTGGCATCTTAATTAGCCTATCAAATAAAAAAACACTGCCACCAACAACAGCACGGCGTCTTGCGACGCATTATCCTAATGTTTTAATTAGAACTGGCAGGTTCGAGTGTCCATTGACTTTTGAATCAGCACAAAATGAACGCTGCATGCACCAAAATATTACAATTCGAGTATTTTCTAGCTTTCATTGAGCTTTGTGTGAGAAGTTACAATTTTTAGTTACTTATAAGCTCAAATAAGCAGTTCAAGCGGGTAAGAAGTGCAACCTGGAGACCATTACTATCCTTTGCATTGATGCGAGCTAAGTTTCACAGCGCCCCATGATATCGAGCACGACACCAAGCTAAATATATTCTGTAGACATGCTATTTGAAGTGCTGGTGATTATGACAGTACTTAAGTAGTAGCCAACGATAATAAAGAGACTGTGTCAAGATCACCATAATAATCTTTTTTAAGCATGGTAAGTACAGTACTGCACCTCGCTTTCGCGGGGGGGGGGGTATACAGGATTTGCAAATAAATCAGATTTTAGCTGACAAACAATAGTTCATTTGGAATCAGGAGCATCACATCCGGAAGTTTATCAAAGGTCCAAGGGCGTTAAAACGGGGTGCAGTACTGTATGATGCTAGGGGCTCAGTTTTTTGTAGGAATATTTACACGGCTTACTGGGAGCTCAGCATTTTGTAGCGACAGGTCTAAATTAAACCCAGAATTATGAAATTAATGAAGTCGATTTAGGCACATAGGGGTTCAGAGTTTTTGAAATAATTATCCCGCCGAAGCGAAGCGGAGGCGGGAAGGCCAAAGCAAGTAGAACTAAACCTAAACTACTGCCGCGTAGCGGCGGCGCTCGGCTAGTTAGATATCAATAGTAGCTCATTTTTTCAAAAGTTAACATTATATTCTAATAGCCGAGGGCTCTGCAAAGAACTTTTTCGGTCAAGCTCTAAAGCAGCAATAGTGATGGCAGGCTTTAAAACTGACGAGTAGTATTTCACTGTGACACAAAGCCGATCGATATGGAAAACTGCAAACGGTTGCAGTTGTATGAAGTCGATAGAGCGAAATCATATTAGTTCTTGTTCTCTGCCGATAGTCTCGTCCACATCGTGCGTCTGATAAACCTGTAGCCTGTGACGCTAGATTAATGCGTTCAGCAGTGTCACCACACCACACTAATTTTGCCGTCACTCTCACAATTGTCCCGGACTCCATCTCCCTCACTATTGATTAGTAATACTTTAGCTAGTCGATCTTTAACGACACATGATAAGTGGATTAATACCGACTACGCAATCTTTGCAAAAATACAATATAGTACTATTAATTACTAATATTAAGTTGATATTGAATAATATCATTTTGTCCAAGTAGGTAATATTGTTAATATTAGCAGGTCTACCATGTAATATTATCACTATATTCACTTTAGCGTTAGGTGAAAATGTTCATTCTACAGAATTTGCAGGACATTGAACCCATCAGATTCGTTACTGCAGGACAATGTGTCCTGCAATTTCCAAATGAAAAGAGGTACAACGAGAGCAAAGACTGGATCTGATTATAGTGGGGGAATAATTCCTGATTTTCACAATTTTGCAGGACATTTGTCCAGATGAATACGCATACAAAGATTCATACACTTTTTTTCTTCCTTCGAGCAGAACGATGGAGGACGTCGACTGGGAAGATCTCGCAAGGAAGGTCACGGAAATAAAGCGCAACACAGTTAGTGCACGTTCTCGGGCTGTATACAAGAACTCATACGGTCGGTTCATAGCATGGATTGTCATCAACAGGCCACACCTAGTTTCCCCGGTATTTGGGGCACGTCTTGGTGATACAACGGGTCTGTCTATCAAGCAGATGCGAAAGCTCCTAAAGCCTCTTCTAGACTGTGATGTTGCTACCCCTCCTCTTCGGTTTGAGGCTCTACAGATGGACGAGTTTGGAGCGTGGCTATTGACCCTGAAGAAGCCGGACGGCAGCAGCCTAAGCTACTCCGCGCTGAACACGCACAGAGCGGGTCTCTTCAATTTGTACCGGGATTACGGACTGGGAATCCCGGCTGCAATGGAGAAAGAGTTGCAAACGTACTTTAAAGGATTGAAGCGAGAGAGGGCGACCGCTGCAGCTCGTGGTGGAGTCCGGACGAAGACAGGCAAGGACCCATTGTCGTTTGATCTCTACAGTTTCTTCTGTGGGCAACTAATTACGCACTCTTCAAAGGATATGATTTTCGCCCGTACCTACATGGCTGTCGCCTGGAATCTAATGTGTAGATCCGCCAATGCTTTCGGTATTCGTCACGGGCACATGGAATAGAACGGAGATGCTCTTTGTATTTATTTTGCTCACCAGAAAAATGACCAAGAAGGTACCAGGCCCCGTGACCCGAAGCACATTTACGCTAATCCGCTGAACCCATCTATATGTCCAGTGCTGGCTATTGCTATGTTTTGGGCAACCTCATCGTTCGATGGTAGTGATCTTCTATTTCCTGGGAACAGTCAATATGAGCGATTCCGCAAATGTCTACATCGATTATTTGACCGAGACGACACAGCTGAGGAGCTACGCCGGCGTGGTATTAGCGGCGATGACCTCGGCACCCACTCTATGAGGAAAGGAGCCGCGACGTTCTGCGCATCTGGCTCAACGGCATGCCCGTCGTCGACAGCAGTACATTTGAGAGCGGGATGGTCGCTAGGTGGCGTGCAAAATACGTATCTACGGTATGAATCGGCAGGCGATATGCACGTGGGACGAACTGTGTCTGGTCTCCCTCCTGATAGTCATAAATTTGCCGTACTTCCCCCGCATTTTGATGAGCGTGACGACGTCGTCGAGAAGGGGGTTCACTGTGTATTCCCTGGTCTACCTTCTCAACTTTCTTTCGTGGGCGAATTTTGCTTAGCTTCTCTGGTCTACCACGCACCGTATCTACAGTCAAAACTCGATGCAAAACACTCGTTGCTAGAGTCCCCTTTATTTCAGCATCCTACACTTCTTTTGGATTTGTCTCAAAGGATTTACAGGATTGACGATGACAGTACTCGGCTGCATGCCACTGGAGTACCGCCACACGTCTCAATTCTACGGGAAATAAAAAAGCTACTTGAAGTGGCGCACAAGACCGTTGAGCACGTCGACGCAGCACGCGCTGGAACTATTAAGGATGTCATGGCAGTGCTTGAGGAGAGAGCAATCGGAGCAGGTGTCGTAACCTTTGATGGTCTTGACAACGCCCTTAAGAGATGCCTGGAATCTGCAGGCGTGGCCGCCTTGGTGGAAAAGCTCAACACAAAAGATCATCAAACCAATACTCAAGAGGACGAAAACGACACTTACATGCACTCATCGCACTTTTGGGGTGGGAAGTCTCGGCGTGTCCCCGCTGATTTTGATCTCCCAGACTGCTCGGTTAGCGCACTGTGGGTGCTCTGGCAGTGCGGAAATGCCAGCAAGAAAACCCCTCCGTTGCGAGTGCTTGACGGGCGTGACATGCCTAACAGAAACCTCCAAAAGCGGCTTAGTGATGCGCGTTACCTTATGCGAATGATTGAGGACGCAGCAAAACGTACCGGATTGTGGCGAGCTCGAGAGAGTGTCGCTGACGCTCTTAACACCTTCGCAGCGTGCTCAAAGAGCGTCGAGGTTCCCGAGCAGACTGCACGCAAGCGCAAGCGGCGTCGAGGACAGCTCTCGTGGATTTCTGTTGTGGCTCTGCATCGTAGGGCTCGAAAACAAAGCTAATCATTGGGTTAAATTCCTGTATACACTTGTCAGTGGTTGGTTGAAAATTTGACATGGTAATGTCCTGCAAATGTCCTGCAAATTCCGTCTAACAGTCATTCTACAGAATTTGCAGGACATTGAACCCATCAGATTCGTTACTGCAGGACAATGTGTCCTGCAATTTCCAAATGAAAAGAGGTACAACGAGAGCAAAGACTGGATCTGATTATAGTGGGGGAATAATTCCTGATTTTCACAATTTTGCAGGACATTTGTCCAGATGAATACGCATACAAAGATTCATACACTTTTTTTCTTCCTTCGAGCAGAACGATGGAGGACGTCGACTGGGAAGATCTCGCAAGGAAGGTCACGGAAATAAAGCGCAACACAGTTAGTGCACGTTCTCGGGCTGTATACAAGAACTCATACGGTCGGTTCATAGCATGGATTGTCATCAACAGGCCACACCTAGTTTCCCCGGTATTTGGGGCACGTCTTGGTGATACAACGGGTCTGTCTATCAAGCAGATGCGAAAGCTCCTAAAGCCTCTTCTAGACTGTGATGTTGCTACCCCTCCTCTTCGGTTTGAGGCTCTACAGATGGACGAGTTTGGAGCGTGGCTATTGACCCTGAAGAAGCCGGACGGCAGCAGCCTAAGCTACTCCGCGCTGAACACGCACAGAGCGGGTCTCTTCAATTTGTACCGGGATTACGGACTGGGAATCCCGGCTGCAATGGAGAAAGAGTTGCAAACGTACTTTAAAGGATTGAAGCGAGAGAGGGCGACCGCTGCAGCTCGTGGTGAAGTCCGGACGAAGACAGGCAAGGACCCATTGTCGTTTGATCTCTACAGTTTCTTCTGTGGGCAACTAATTACGCACTCTTCAAAGGATATGATTTTCGCCCGTACCTACATGGCTGTCGCCTGGAATCTAATGTGTAGATCCGCCAATGCTTTCGGTATTCGTCACGGGCACATGGAATAGAACGGAGATGCTCTTTGTATTTATTTTGCTCACCAGAAAAATGACCAAGAAGGTACCAGGCCCCGTGACCCGAAGCACATTTACGCTAATCCGCTGAACCCATCTATATGTCCAGTGCTGGCTATTGCTATGTTTTGGGCAACCTCATCGTTCGATGGTAGTGATCTTCTATTTCCTGGGAACAGTCAATATGAGCGATTCCGCAAATGTCTACATCGATTATTTGACCGAGACGACACAGCTGAGGAGCTACGCCGGCGTGGTATTAGCGGCGATGACCTCGGCACCCACTCTATGAGGAAAGGAGCCGCGACGTTCTGCGCATCTGGCTCAACGGCATGCCCGTCGTCGACAGCAGTACATTTGAGAGCGGGATGGTCGCTAGGTGGCGTGCAAAATACGTATCTACGGTATGAATCGGCAGGCGATATGCACGTGGGACGAACTGTGTCTGGTCTCCCTCCTGATAGTCATAAATTTGCCGTACTTCCCCCGCATTTTGATGAGCGTGACGACGTCGTCGAGAAGGGGGTTCACTGTGTATTCCCTGGTCTACCTTCTCAACTTTCTTTCGTGGGCGAATTTTGCTTAGCTTCTCTGGTCTACCACGCACCGTATCTACAGTCAAAACTCGATGCAAAACACTCGTTGCTAGAGTCCCCTTTATTTCAGCATCCTACACTTCTTTTGGATTTGTCTCAAAGGATTTACAGGATTGACGATGACAGTACTCGGCTGCATGCCACTGGAGTACCGCCACACGTCTCAATTCTACGGGAAAAAAAAAAGCTACTTGAAGTGGCGCACAAGACCGTTGAGCACGTCGACGCAGCACGCGCTGGAACTATTAAGGATGTCATGGCAGTGCTTGAGGAGAGAGCAATCGGAGCAGGTGTCGTAACCTTTGATGGTCTTGACAACGCCCTTAAGAGATGCCTGGAATCTGCAGGCGTGGCCGCCTTGGTGGAAAAGCTCAACACAAAAGATCATCAAACCAATACTCAAGAGGACGAAAACGACACTTACATGCACTCATCGCACTTTTGGGGTGGGAAGTCTCGGCGTGTCCCCGCTGATTTTGATCTCCCAGACTGCTCGGTTTGCGCACTGTGGGTGCTCTGGCAGTGCGGAAATGCCAGCAAGAAAACCCCTCCGTTGCGAGTGCTTGACGGGCGTGACATGCCTAACAGAAACCTCCAAAAGCGGCTTAGTGATGCGCGTTACCTTATGCGAATGATTGAGGACGCAGCAAAACGTACCGGATTGTGGCGAGCTCGAGAGAGTGTCGCTGACGCTCTTAACACCTTCGCAGCGTGCTCAAAGAGCGTCGAGGTTCCCGAGCAGACTGCACGCAAGCGCAAGCGGCGTCGAGGACAGCTCTCGTGGATTTCTGTTGTGGCTCTGCATCGTAGGGCTCGAAAACAAAGCTAATCATTGGGTTAAATTCCTGTATACACTTGTCAGTGGTTGGTTGAAAATTTGACATGGTAATGTCCTGCAAATGTCCTGCAAATTCCGTCTAACAGTCATTGATTTCAATTCTGACCGGTGCGAGATGTCTGAAAATTTTATTATTCTCAAATTCTATTGGCAGAAATTCAAAGACGAACAGCACCCACAGAAAAAAAAAAGGTTTTTGTCATTGGAAGTGAGTATTTTGCCCGACTGGCTAACCGACTATACAATTATACCCCCCAACATGCATAAAATGGACTTAGCCGACGGTCTTGGCAACACTCGCTCAGAATTAATTTCTAATCCCAGACACAGCGCCTTGCCGAGTCGAGGACTTAGAGGCCGGGGTGGGGCAGGGCGCGCAGCGGCGCCCCCCGAGCGCAGCGCAGCAAGTGAAGAGAGAGGCGGGCCCACGGCTATAAGTCCGCAGACGAGTGCAAACGCGCTAGTGTCCAACCTTTACTCCAATTTAACCGTACTACACTATTTGTACACGTATAAAAGGCGATGCTATGTTACCTCAGTCGGGCAAAATAACGAGTGCCTTTGTCATTTAATACTGGTACAGTATAATTTGGTGCATAGAATTGTAAATATCGTGATTATTGTCAAATTGCAGTTAAACATGAAGCCAATTGAAAAATGCTGCCCAGTTTAGATAATATTCAAGCCCCGCAAGTATGAAAAGACCACGTAAGCCGCATAGAGCATCAACAGGAGCGCACACGCAAGTGGATAGAGTTTCCAACGTGAGGTAACCAACACCACCACAACGAAGAGTAGTACGGCGAAAAGGATCGCAATCGAGATATCAAGATCGTCTCCCGACACTTGCACGGTTTCATGATAAACCAAGTTTGACAGGAAAAAGGGAAGTCCTAGCCCAAACAGGATGTCGAAGACGTTACTGCCAAGAGCACTGGAGACAGCCATATCGCCGCGTCCCTCGCGGGCAACAAGGATGGAGCTCAATGCATCTGGAATCGAAGTGCCAGCAGCAATGATTGTGAGTCCCATAAGAGCGGAAGGAATACCAGCGATACATCCGAACCTTGTCCCGAAGGCGACGGTGTAATGTGAGAGCACGCCAATCCAGATGATAGATATCACGAAGGTCGCTGAGTAGCCCATAGGCCCTGAAAACGCAGGGTAGCGGCAGTCTGGGATCGTGATACGTGCCAAGACCACGATGGGCCATGTGAACACGAACCACACTATTGCCAAACAGCCTTCTGGCGGAACCAGCACATCATGGAAGTACTTTGGCAGTGGATCCTCGTCATCATCTGCATCTGGCACATGACTCGTCTCATCTTGAGTTTTCTCCTTTATATTATCCTTTGCCTCCATATCCTCTAGCTCGCCGGCTGAATCCATGCGGTAAAGCAACTGCTGCGACTGGAACATGCGGTACTTCGAACGCAGCATCGGATTCAGTTTGTCCTGCTCGCCGAGAAATCCACCCTGGTGTCCGTCTTCGTCGACCGGCTTTTGAACATCGACCATGGCTACAATTACTTCTTTCGTCAATGTGGCGTCTGAATCCGTAATTATTGTAAGCTTTTCCGCCTTCTTTCCTTGGTGTTCGTCAGCCTCTGGACGCTTACAGCAACAATTGACCGCTCGCTCATTGAATGCCATGTAACTGATGTAGCCTCCATATGAGCAGACCATGATCACCGAGTCCGATACATCGACGCTGCCATCTGATACGGCGAAAGCCAGTACACCGATGGCCCACGTGTACCAAAGTGAATCGCGCAACAGTGGGCGCCAGTCAAGCTTTAGAACTTGACCCGCCAGCAATCCTGACAACGAAATAATGATGAGGATATTAAAAATGGCCGAGCCTACGATAGTGCCAACGCCCAAGCTCTCGGTGGGTTTTGTAAACACGTTGTCGGCCATAGACACAAATAGTTCAGGGGCCGACGCGCCTGCCGCCATGAAAGTGGCCCCAGCAACGTCGGGCGACAAAGCTAGCGATTCGGAAATATTCTCCAGTGCCGACACGAAGTAGTCGTCGCAGATGATAGCAAGTGACACGAAGATGTAGCCCAGTGCCATGATGTACAACACAATACCACCGTTTGTCTCCCAGCCAGCTAGCTCCCCGCATGAATCCGAGTCGGAAGAAGAAGAGGGTTCAGCGAGAACGCGAGCGGCAGGCGAAGGATCAGACATCACGCGATGAATCATAGCCGAGAACCCTAATGTGCAACCAGCGACCACCGCAGCCACGCCAACCGATTGCCGCGCCAACCTCCGGACACGCCGATGATGGTGCTGCCGCATCCTTTGCGGCATGGTCCTCCGTCCCTCAGTGAAGGATAGGTTTTAACGTCATAAAACAAGAAAAATCATAAAACACATTGAGAAAGCACAGATTTTTAAGTAATTTCACAAGAAACATCGTAATGAAAAATAAAACCACTATTATCCCGGCCACCAAACCTTGGACAAACTTTGGTCCAAAAAAGGTAACCCTTCCCTTCACAAAACCCATAACGATAGTTAGATATAAGGGGTAAAATCGGGCGTAGATTCCGATTTTGAGGTCTATTTTTGCGTATCTGCAACCATTGATCTCCCAATCGGCCGTTTAAAAAAGGCTCTATATCTTGCAGAATTGTTTGCAATTGTGGGCTTGGCACGTACTAACATGCATGCATATTCATTGGCAGAGCCGGGATAACAGGTGGGGATTTTCAGAACCGGATGGATAAATTCCAAATATTACCGCAATTTGACGATTGTTAGAAAATTATAAACTTGTTAAAAAGAACCCGTCAAAAGAATATCTAGAGTGTAAAGAACATACAACGGGTCACCCGTTCATATTCCTAATCGGCTACAGCTTCATTGTCATCGACGGCGTCATCCTCTTCCGTGTCCTCGTTGCTGCCCTCTGGTTCCGATGCAATTTCGCATTCATCACCTTGCTGCAGATATTTTGTCTCGTATTTCTGGAGGCCTCCCAGATGGTTTTGGACCTTCCATCTGTCATAATTAATTTGTCGACCACTGAAATGATAAATATCAATAATAACTGAAATGATATGAAGTACAGCCTACCGAGGTGAAATTCTTGTCGTGGTGCTGCTCCCAGTGCGCCCATATAGCTGAAATGGTGCCCGTAGCAAAGCCTAAACACTCTTTGACATGATAACGAACTCCTCCTTTCCATAGATGCGGTGCAGAGGCCTTCTTTTGGCGGAGGAACTCGTAGGTCTTCACAACCAAGTACTTCTCAGCAGCAGTCAATTTCTTACCGGCGACCATTTGAAAAGTAGTGAACATTATTAGATGCTGTGAAGTTCTTACGAGAATAAATAGACACCAAGCTATCTATTAAGGGGACACACAACGAAATCGGCTCTACGGTTGCGGAGTTACATTCCTCTAATTTAAGATAAAATATATTACCATTTTTGTCCAAGCCTTTTTGGCCGGGATAATACCGCATTTCGCATGTACACCATTGCCGGCCAAGTTACCAGTTTTACCAACCATCGTGCAAATGGCCCGTTCTTGTGAGATCTAAAAAAATTTCTTGAATGCCGTAGCCTAAAATTAAAAATGGTGTGTCTCCACACAGCCTTAAATTAGATCTCACAAGAACGGGCCATTTGCACGATGGTTGGTAAAACTGGTAACTTGGCCGTGAAATGGTGTAGAGAGCTCCCCACTGGTGATAGGTTTAGGGAATAATTCAAAGTATACCCAAAAACACACGTGCAGCCCAAAAAAAAGCAATTGTATCAAATTTTAGTCACACCACTGCCGGTAAACTCGAAGTCCTGCTCTTCTTCTACGGTTGGACCTTCAAGCAGAGATAGCCTCTCTAAATCCACAATAAGATCGGCCGATGCGATGCAGTTGGGGCTTGGTAGCAGACCACTAGCGCGAAACCCGTTTGCTATCGAGTCTGATGAGAGCTGGTTCCACGCTTGTAATACCCAGCCACAAATTTTTGTGCGGTCAGGCTTATTCAATTTGAACACCTGGCCTGGTGCTCACGGGGCTCTAATTTGCGCTTGCATGTCTTCGTGTCAATATTTCCGTAGTCTGCTCTTGAGTGGGAAGTTCCACGCGACGTCTGCAAACTGTGAGACAGGCGTAGCGTGAGGCGGAACTTTTAGTTGATAGACATTGCATACGAACAGACTCTGTAGTAATCTTGTACTGCTGGGCATGTTGGCCTGCACCACCGCAGCTTGGTCTTCCTCTCGGGCGCTGGCGCACCATTGAAACTGGTGGCTTATCTTTTGTGAAAAAATACACCGGTATACCGGTAAAATAGATGTGTAGCTCTCTACATGCGATCTCACGCTGTAAAACAGAATGCCTAGTGATTGGTTAATAATAGGGTGTAGCTCATAAGCAGCTGCAGCTCTCTACATGCGAAATGCGGTAACTACCATCGATAACCCCCTCCCAAACACCGAAGCTCTAAGCTCCCAACCATGCCACGACCCCACGACTGGAACGCAATTACCTGTGATCTGTCCGAAGACGTTGCTGATATGCTACTTCAAACTATGAAAGCGTTCACGGCAGCGAAAAGCCATGCCCTGTACCTCGTGTGCGCCTCCCCCCCCCCTCCACCACCACCACCACCACCACTTAATGCGCTACAAACTTCTCTTGGTCGACAATGCACAATGTCCGGTTGTAGCGCCGGTTGCGAAGTGGCAAGATGGTCACGTGCATCGAGTCGAACAATATAACACTCTGTGAAATGGGAAACACTTCTTAACGGCCAATCCACGAAAAAAAAACAAGATCGCGCGCATCCAGTAGACATTTATTCAAGACATGACAACGGAAAAATCTAACACCTCTCCGTATCTTGCATGGTATGACACGCAAGTTTGACAAAACTGTGGTGTAGCGGGATCAGCATAATCTGCGAGGTTGCTGGATCCAACTTACCAACCGCGCCCAGACACCGACTAGCGGAGGGGTCCCGCGATCATCCGTGATCTGCTAAACTTTCCTCACCTTATGTACTCGTCGGTAGGGCGGGGTCTTGGTTTCTTGGTAGCTTCCGAAGCGTTCAACTGGTGAGGCTTGAGTATCTTGGCGAGACGTGGGGATGGGGTGGAGTAGGAGTGATAAGATCTTCACTCTGCGTCCGATAGTAGTTATGGATCCAAAGCGATTATTCGAGCTTAGTGGATCCAGGGTCTAGCTCTGAAATGTGGCCGTAGGATTGCCTTGCGGGTGTGTACCCTTGCTTTTGAGTTTCTTTGCGTCGTACTTGCCGCTTCATATAGCGGGATCTTGAGAGTTGAGATACTCTTAGGTATACCCGGCCAAGTAGTAATCCGGTTAGCTTTACGGATCT
>NW_003303705.1:753782-768353 GCF_000142945.1 Phytophthora infestans T30-4 | reverse complement strand
ACTACCAGCGCTAGATCCGTAATTACCAACGTTCACCGAGCTCGTAATCCAAAATAGTTCCGATTCTTGAAGGCAGGGATGTATCTCCATTGTCATTTACTCCCTAAAGCTTCTGCCAGGTCTGGCTAGTTGTGCATTCTCTCATTGGTCCATCTCCCCAGCTGAACCGGCCAATATCTGTTTCGCAATCATTGTATCATGGCTGATCACCGACTTACCCTCTATTAGGGATACCCCCGATCAGGAATATCTATGGATCATGGGTACACCTCGATCCTGACGATCTTAAATATCGGATCCAGATTGCTATCCTCCACTCACTCCTGCGGATCCCGGATCTCATGATATTCAGAGCTTGGATCCTAGTCGGTGTCATCACCCACCACCCGTCCAAACCGTTACAACTTCCGGATCCAGCTCGTCGTGTTCGGATCTATAACGTCACTAATCCAGAACAGTATCCGGCAGTCACCCCCCCCGTCTTCTTATTTCTTGACAAGCACTTCACCACAGTCGCCTCCAGCGCCCGGTTGTCGCCGCCCATCGGTGACACAGCGCGCACCCAACAGCGTTCTCACTTTCCTATTTAGAGTCTCCAAGCACACTCATCATCGCACTATCGAAACGCTCCGGCCGGAGAGACGGGAAATCACCCGTAGCCGTGTCTTCCTCCAAGCCGCCCTCATCTCCGCCGGCCTCGGTGGAGGATCTCCGTTCCTTCGTCCTGGCGCTCTCCAATCAGGCTAAGCTGTGATATCCGAGCGGCATCTCACTCCCAAGAACGGGATGCTGATTCAACACTCGTCGCCTACAGGGATATCCACCAACGGTACCCACATCCGCGATCTCCGGCAGTACACCTACGACCAAGCGATGGAGATCCAGGGCTGGGAACATCGGAGCGATTCCAGAGATAGGGGTCTGCGCCACTAATTAGAGCTGCGAAATCTGGAGTAGCGTCTACAACGGACGTTAGATCGGCGGGATCAGCTACAAGACTCCTACGACCATCTCTTCCGCGAGGTCCAAGCGGCTGGATTCAAGATCGAGGAGCTCCAGTCGCATGTTCGTGATCTAGAGCGCGAACTGAAGGATGCATCACCGGCTACCCAGTTTCGTGGAAATTGATCCCGTCATTCTGCAGATCAAGATCAACATTTGGCGGGTAAGTCCCACAATGTTAAAATGACCGGATCCGGCGGATCGACCACCCCCGCATCGTGATAGGTACTTACCACAGCCCCGAAACGCCGGCTTCAGTCTCCGATTTCGCTTAACCACTTCCTCCTTCATGCAGATCACCACCATTGTAGTCATTTATGATAGCGCTTGTGGACATATCTTGCCATCTTGTCGTTTAATCTTCGTAATCCATGCGCTTTCCTCCAATTGCCTTAAACATCTTCCGACCTGAGATCTTCGCCCACTTAAATCGTTCGATCCGATATCTCCAGCACATTTCGATCTGGAATCTAGACCTGGTGCTGTCCACTACTCCGATATCTGGGCACTTGTCCCGGATCCGCGTCCTCCTCCTCAGATCTCGCATCTTCACTTGTCATTTTCGTGCACGTCGCATATGTACATATGTATAAACACCAACGCCCATCCCCCGACATACCACCTCCGTGTAGATCCTTCCACGCATCTACCCAACGCGTCCTGCCCATGTCGGTAGGTCCCTTCTGGTTACTCCTCGTGAGACTGCATCACAGCGAACCGGTTTCGACTGATGCAGTCCTGCAAAATCTCGTACAACAGAACTCCACAGTTTAGATCTGCTTCGTCTAACCAGCTGAGCTCGTCATATTCACGCCAATGTACCAAAAGCTCACGGTAGATCCGACCGTATCTCGTACGTTTGACCGATCGCATATCCGGGAACCTTTCCACCATGAACTCGTCGGATCCGAGATCTGGAGCATGGACCATTCCGAGTATCGGACACGATCGACGAGCACGCGATGAGACTCGAGATCGCTGGATCCGATTACCACTTGTTCCCGATCGTGCATGCCTCTAAGTTGAAACTGGTACAGAAGTACCCAGTTCGGCCTAATACCCGATTACGGTGGATGAACGATATCGGACTGATTTTGACGAGATATTGCTACCAGAGGACAGTTGGACCCAGATGTGTGCCCATCTCCGCGCGTACCTTTCGTTCCCCGATCTAGGTACAGCCATGCTCAAGATCCCGTTGAGATCCGGTGAGGACGAGCCTCCTCATTATACCGCTCTGTGCGATCTGCAACCGCCTCCCGCAACCGCTGATTCACTTGCGATCGGGCCTGTTGATAGTACCTCTGGATACGGTACCGCCATCGTCTTGGATCCCGATCTCGTCTCCCGGTGCGGCCCAGTAGTGAGTGCTAGATGAAGGAAATTAAAAACCCATTCGCAAAGTCCCTACAAAAGCGGTGTTAGCGTGCCCGATTTGATGCACATAGGACAGGTTTAAGTGGCAAAACGTAAATATGCAATCGTTAACACAGCTCGCTTTGCTGCTTGCATTCAATCGGTGCGTTTAGTGCTCGACAGAAATGTTTACTTTACGTTCAATCGCGAAGGCGAGAGACGGTTCGATCGTGCGACAGATTCAGTCAGTGTCGCACTGGAATAGTAGCCCCCAAGGTTGATCTGGGATCCCAACCATGCACCAAATAGAGGGGCGTTTCACCTTGGATCCGATCCTGGGACGTGTTAATGGCAAACGTGAGACGCTTTGCGTATTCGTGCCAATCCTTTTGATCCAGACCGTGGACATACATATTCAGCGCTCTCGTGATCGTCTGAACCATTCTCTCAGAAGATCTGTTGGCCTGTGGACGGTACCCCATTGATGCTCGCTGTCTTTGTACCAGGATCTTGTTAATGAGCGAACGAAATCGAACATAAACCCTGGCTCACGATCATGCCGAAGTATTTCACTGTTTCCAATTCGGCGGAAAACGCACTCCTCATAGGACTCTGCGATGGTTTGAGCGGTTCTGGACGCACTAGCCTTCGCGATCACATATCCGGTGAAGGGATTTACCCAGATCAGAAGCTCGGTATTTCCGTTGTAAGATTTGGGTAGTGAGGGGATGTGATCCATAGCGATGATCTGAAAAGGGTACGTCGCTGTATATTCCCAGGCGATTCGCCCTAGATCGGGGGACGACCCTTGTCTATCTCACAATCCACGCACTCACCGACGTACTTTTGTACGCTCTTGTACAAACATCTCCAGTGGAAACGTTCCCGGATCCGCTGATATGTGCGACCTATTCCTTAATGCCCACCTGCAAGACTGGCGTGGTAGTGATGTAGAATATCTTGATGAATATCCTCCGGCATCACCCATCGCACCAATCCATCGCGATCTTTGCCTGTCCGCCTCGTAAGAGGGCAGTAGTAGAGCAGACCATTCAGGCCAAGATCTGATCGACCTCCGGCATCTGGCTTGACCATCGCCGCAAAGTCCACCTCTCGTAGTTCATACCGTACAGCCGCAAAGATATAATTGTCCCCAACGAAACGACTATAGTAGGTTAAACTACCCAGGAACAATTACATCGCTCGAAGTGATTCCGGAAAAGCGAGATCGGTTAACATGACCAGCTCCTTCGGATTTGCCACGAGCCCATCTTTAGCCACCCGATGTCCCAAACAAACCACCTTGCGCATACCCCAGTAGCTCTTCACCACGCTGATCGATCGATTCCACTTGGTCCACGCCTCCAGTAAGTCCTTGACCCATTCACATAATTAATCCCATGATCCGCTGGAATAAGGATATCGTCGATGTAGGATCTACGCCCTAGCACAGTGTACCCAGATCCTCGGGTTGTCCCTCCTCATTAAGATCAGTACCACCGGTATTTACTTCCGATCTTGGGATCCGGGCGAGCCCATACAGCGCATTGTCGATGAGACGTTAATAGATCTGCGGAGCATTCTTCAGACCGAAAGGCATCCGGTTCTATTCGAAAGACGAAAGGGGGTGATGAACGCCGGGATCGCACGAGCTCGTCATTGTTACCACCCAAACTCCAATGGCCATATCCAACGAATAATACCAAAGTACCTTGTCAAGATCTTCCAACAGCTCATTGATCAGAGGCATAAGGTAGATCATCAGTCTGTTCAGACCATTCACTAGTCTATAATCAATACATAGTCGAATGCCTAACCCGTTCTCCTTAACGATGATCACGACGGGAGATGCCCACGGTGACGTCGAGAAGCGAATGCTCCTGGCTTGCAGCAATCCTTTTAACAGATCTGACAACTTCTTTCGAAATTGGGGTGTCACTTTCCGTCCGTTCTGTGCGATCGGCTTGGCATCACCCACATCGATGTCACATCTGACCCCGCGTGCTACAGGGGGTAAAGCATTGCCCTTGCCAATCAGCAGATGCCGACTCTTTCAGATCTCCTGACGCAGCTTTTTGACTTCCGCCGGTGTATTTGCGTCTGGATCGACAACTGGATATCCTCGATCTTCACTTCTTACGTCGTCAGCGACACTTCTGGAATTTTGACCTAGTCCTCACCGACATCTTACGCGAATAGCTCTCCGCCTTCGTGGTAACAGATATATTCTTCTTCCGTCACCTCGATCTCCTTTGTCCGATTTTGATCACGATCCACGTCCGCGGATCTGGTATCAGCTACAGCCTCCGGATTCGGATCTCGACTCTGTGCGATCTCAGATCTTTCTACTCGCAAACTTGGTGGAACTTCGGATTCAGGCTGTCTGGCTCGGCCGTCGTTTTTAAGCACTCTAAACGAAAGCGGGGCGTCTCCTCTATCTTTTGAGCCCTTATAAGCTGCAGAATGCTTATAACTGAAGAAGTTGTGGTCGCTCAAAAATACTATCTTCATTTATGGGCCCTCGAAATGACGATACATTTAGGAGTGTTGTGAGCTCAATATTTTTTCAACTTTAAAGATTTAAGTGTTATTTAAAAGCTCTTGTTAAAAGCAATTGAATAAGGGTAGTTTTACAGTTTTTTCGATGGAAGTTTACAATAAGTGTCATTGTTTCGGTTAAGTGCGAAAATCAATTGGCCAACTTTAAGCTCGATTATCTCGATAACTCTAAATGGTTCGTAAGTATCATTTTGTTTGACGTTGTCCCATATGTGTATGCGTGTTCTGAGCTCGGGTGACAAAGATTAATGTGCAAAACGAGGCGGAACGTAGCTCCTCTAGTGAAGCTCGATCTTTTAGAATAGACACGGTAAAAACGTTCACTTCTATATATTCAGTCGGCAAAACATACACGTTCGATCGCTATCAAAAAGCTTGACTGAGCTGAGTAAGAGCGTCCTCGCTCGCATCTGCTTCAGGTGTAGCAACTTGATGATCTTGACGACCACGGTTACGAACGTGGTCGTCGGTACCCCAAAGAGCCTGGCATTACTCTCCCAAGTTCCGCCTTCCTTTAGCGTGACCAGTGTCTTCAGCAATACATTCTTAGGTCTAACGTCGGACCGCTTCAGAGCTCGTTCACCCCCCCCCTAGCGAAAAAAGGTCTTGTCAGAGATGGCAGTTGGACCCCCATGCTCCCGAAAAGGGCCCAGGAACGGTGTATTTGAGACGTCTGCGTTCAGCTTGTAGGGACGTGGAGTCGAGGACTGACCGACGTCTTATTAATAATCGCGCTCGATCCAGCGCTCCAGAAGCTGAGACAAGACAGACTCGACATGGTCGCGATCCGCTTGGCGGGTGTTCGGAGTAGGTTGACGATGCATTCCTGGATATAAGTTGGTCTTGTATGTGATGAAATAACTCCGCGAATTGATGAATGGACGGTTCTCCCTCAGGGAAAGCAACATATTCGTGAGAGATTTACTAGAACACATGGAAATATATCTTCCGAATTACAGCAAGTTCGAGTATTTTCCGTATATCTGGGCAAAGTTTTATCTGACTTGGTCACTCAACACGTAAGGCGGGTTATGCTATTCTTGAAATAATTTGGTGACAAAAGTCGAAGTTTTCTACTGTTACTGTCCGCTACTTTTCATGGTAATTTCGCCATTTACACCAATTGATAAAGGTTTAATTGAAATGTGCGGTGAGCAAAGCTCACGATCGATACATGTATTTTGATATCTGTGCTCATTCACCAATTGACCTGCACAAGTCGATTTAGAAGTTGGCGAAGTGCTTTACAAGGGAGAAAAACCGATGTGCAAGTCATATGATTGGATAATACATGTAATATCTAATAAAAATTCCGGGCTGATCAAAATAATACAGGGTTTTTGTATATTATCAAAAACGGGCCTCAACTTGTTTTATTCCCTTGTCACCATTTCCTATTGAACTACGAGAAGCACAGCACCATGAAGACGATGGAGAGCGACATGGCGGCGCTGGAGCTGGACATCGAAGCTGCGTTCGAGCCCAGGGAGGAGATCAGTGGAGGCGCTTCGTCGTCTTCGGAGGAAGCCTCATCGTCGTCAGATCAGATACCGCTGGTACCACCGCCCCTCAGCACCATTGACGACGACGACGATATCACGAGTCAGCTGTTGAGCATGCTGGCCGAGGAGATGTCTCAAAAGAAGCGCAAACGCAATCTCAAGACTGCCGGCCCCAGCACCACGGGCATCCGACATCGCAAAGCGCTGGCATTGGCCTCTCCCGCCGATGAGCTGATACGCGAGAAGAACCGCGACTCAGTCAAGCGCTCATACTACCGCAAGATTGTACGACACCGAAGCTGCTGGTTTGCAACCGCTGAAGTATACGGTGCCCTAATGTCTGCCTACTAACGCTATTATTTGTAGGAGACGCTGGGAGAGCTGAGGGCACACACGGAGTACTTGCGCGACCAGTACAACCGACTGTTGGCCCAGTGGGAGGACAAGACAGAGAGAGAGAAAGCGGAAACGGCGAAGGATCCGTCCAGCCTCATGAAAAGATACTTGGAACTCTCGAGGCTACGCGACCGACTCTGGCTGGAGAACACACAGCTTCACGAACAATTCGAAGACCGCGAGAAGATCTCGTTCCGCTTTCAGAGACTCTTTGACGTTAACTATCAGCTCATGGACCACTCAGTCGCCGCGCCAATCGAGGACGATAAGAAGGACCACCGTGTACAGACACCCATGCTAATAATGGACGAAATGTCTGTTGAGAGCTTTAACAAATTCGCGCAGGATGCGCAGCGCACATTTGAGGCATTCGTTGCCAGTCGCCACCACATGATCACGACAGACACAGCGCTCGGCTGGACGTGCTCGCACGTAGCCAAAGACAATTCATTTGGCTACTACTTTGAGAAAAGTTTCGGCCACAGTTCATACACTAGCGCCTCGGAAGTAGCACGCTCGGCATGGCAGACGCTCACGTCGCCTGAACGCCACTCGAAGCTGTACGCGCCGGCGTTGCACACGCGCTTTCATATCATGCAGCAGTTTGACAACAACAGCTACGTGCTGTACCGCACAATGGAGAAGGAAGGTGAAGACTCGATCACTACAGCGCTCATCATCATGACGCGCATTCCTCACCCGAATGACTCTGGTTGCCTCATTATCTGCAAAGGCTTGCGTCGGGAGGAGCACACACTCCACGTCGAGTTCAGGGATGCAATCGCGCTGCAGAAGAAGAAGGAGTGGCGGCAGTCCATGTACTGGATTAACGTCGAGGAGGTGCCTTTGGACGACTATAACAACAGCGAGGAGGTATGCGTGGAGAATCAGGAGAAGAAACTTAAGGTCGTGCACGGTGGCATTATGAATAACATGGGTGACCGTAGCCGCTCCTTCTGGTTGTTCGAGAACCTCCAGATCGCCCTACGCTGGGAACAGAACCTTGGGCTGGGCGAGCCGCTCAGCTAGAGCGGCTCGGCGAAGGCAGACCTTTGTTCTACTCATCATCGATTGCGCTTTTCCAAAAATGAATGACTGGCAGGGCGCCACACCAAACACCGTGCGCCGCACATTGTACGTTACAATTTGTAACACCAGTCTCCCGGAGACTCTCCGCGAAATTAAGGGTCGATGAGACTTGCATTCAGGCTCCTCCCCGCCGCCAATGTAACGATGCTTATCATGGCGTGTCGTTATCCGCTGTGGAACCAGGATTGATTTTCAAGTGAACATTTCACTACCGGTATCAAACTGCAATATACCCATTTTGAATCAATGCGTTTTCTACAGTCCTGAAAGCACACCCTTAAAATTTCCGCATATCTCGTCCAATTATGCGATTTTGCAAATCACATAAAGCGTTTCATGTTGAATCAGCCAACCAAATTTGAGCGTAGACTTTTTAAGCAAGAAAGAGACTACAAAAGTCCCCCTCATTTAAGCGTAAGAAAGAAAATCACTGCGAGATTCTGATTTGTCAAATGAACCTTTAATCTTTGTGATCCGATATAATAGGGTATACAAATATCGCTCTCACTTCCGGTATCGTGGTCCGACCATATCCTTGGATTTAATATATTATTTTAAAGTGAAAAGTTACAAGCTCGTCTGTGAGGCTAGGATAATGACAGCTTCTACGTCTACATCGGGTCCGTAGCTGGATCGCTCGGTTGATTTACTTCTCTCATTTACGGCATTAAAAGTAATGCCTGTGTGGCGAAAACTGTGACGGGGTCACACAGCACCTTGCGCTAGAGGAAGTTATCTTCCGAGAGTATACAAACTCTCAGTGAACGGCAGTTCACAGGCCCCCTCTTTATTCAAAAGAGAGCGAAGTGACCTAATTAAGGTAGAATGTAAACTGAGTATATTTATAGGTAGATTAAAGCTTGGGTTTAATACAAACTATAAGTCGCCTATAGGAATGCAATGTCGTTAACCAATGGTTGGCTTTGAACGACCTTGGTACTTTGTACCAAATATCCCGAAGTATGGCGTGTCATACTTTTGAAGTGTGACGTGTCACACTTTATATAACCAGGGTACACTTAGGGCTACGTAACCCGTTACATCCTCCCCCACTTAGGTTCGGGTTACCGACCAATCAGAATGAAGAGGTGTTCGTCACAAACTCTCATTCTCAAAGTCGAAAACCATCAACTTAGCCGCGCGAGCGCGGCGGAGGCTCACTTCACAGTTAGAGCCTCGAGCAGTAGTCTGTGCGCTCTTCTTCTAGGTCTCCACTACGACCGTTAACCATGCCTCGTGGCACTGCGAAGAGCGGTGCGAAGACACGCTCAAAGGCGGGTGCCGGAAAGGCACAAGCCAAGAGCACTAAGCCTCATGGCAAAGGCTCGGCACTTAAGGAGGTTACTTAGGTGGCCTCCGAGGCGATCGGTTCCTCGGGTGACGCGGGTGTGGGCAAGCGAACAAGCAAGCGCCGCAGCCCATCGCCCTCGGCCTCAGACAATCGTCCGAACCCTCGGTTCGTGGAACATAAGTTCGACTCGGGCAGTGAGGACGAAGCCGAGTCCGAGAGCACGCACGATGCTCCTGCGGGCTCTGTGGGAGGGTACAGCCCAGTGCCCAGTGAGCACAAGGATGACAGCGTGCTGTCGCTCGCTAGTGATCACGGTGATCACAGTCCCAGGACCTCTGTGCGCTCTGAGCGTCCGGCCGTCAAGGCCAAGGGCACTCCCAAAGCTGGTGGCGATGAGGAAGAGAATCCTCGCAAACGTCTCTCGCTTGCCGAGGGCCTTGCGCGTGCTAAGGCCTCTAAAGCCGAAGGCGCCAAGCCCTCAAAGAAGTGTACCGCCTCTAAGTCTCCACTCCGCGAGGAGAAGGAGACTCGACGCTCGTATCAGAGTCTCTTCGGCTCCTCGGATGAAGAGGAGGAGAAGGAGGAAGAAGAGGAAGAGGAGGGTGCCATTGTTGAGCCCCGGGAGGTCTCGAATGACCTCGACCAGCAGGAGGATTTCCAAGCTGCCCAGCGTGTGCGTGAGGGTTCGGTGGTGGCACCCGTCAGCCAGGGAGCTGCCATCAACTCAAGAGGGTATTGGCCTCCCGAGGAGAGCTCTGGGGCTGACCTCTTCTTAGAGCTTCTCGTCGCTCCTCGTGGCCTTGTGGGCGGCCACACTTCTAGGGGCATTTACGAACGTGCCCTTGTTCAGAAGGAACAGTTGTTCGTTGACAACTTGGAGGGTGCTCGGTGTGTGCTTCTCGCGCCACACCGCATCCCCCTTAAGGACTTCACGACTTGTCGTAGGAAGCCCGAGACCCGGGGTGGTCTCTATCGTTTTTGGGGATACCCCTGGGTTATGCCCGAGAACTGTCCCACGTGGAGTTCTTGTGAGGCCATGCTCTGGGCATGGGTGGAGTCTCTTAAGTACCCACCCACGGAGTTACGGGAACTCCATGAAGATCAGCTGCTGTCCCGCATCCTGGACCAGCGTGATCTTCGTGTGAGGTTTGCCCACTTGGGCAGCAAGCGCATGCTGCCAAGGGACATCCTGAAGCGCGCGGCTTCCAGCGCTCACGATGAGCGCGGGTACGGAATGTACTCGTCCTCCGTACCCCGTTCGGGCAAGAGGCCCCGGACTACTTATGAAGCTACAGCCGCTTCTGTTCCAAGATTGCGACAGCCTTCGGGCAGTCAATCAGGAGCCGTTCAATCGGCTCCCACGAGTTCTCGGAGTGGGCATAACCCCTCTACTTCACGAGTAGCTATCGCTTACCGCGACGCCGTTGCTCCTGGAGGATCCGCTCCACGTGGAAGTGGACTTCTCCATTCCGGTCAAGCAGGGGCAGAGGTGCCCTCGTACGAGTACGAGTACTCGGCGCCTCCCGAACACCACTCTCGTCCGAGTGTTCCGGCTGCGGGTCCGACACGGGGCCCTGAGGTGGACCGCCTCCGTCAATGTGTCCTCGTGCGTGAGATTGCACTTGGCCTTGGGACTGGCGGTGATGCTGCCGCCCAGGCCGGGAATCAGGGCGAGCTCGCTCGTCTTACGGGTCACCTGGACCTGTTGGAGCGAGAGGTCGCGAGCCTGCATCTGCGGGTGGATCGCCGGACCTCTTCGTCCGATCTGGACGAGGCCTTTCGCATGATTCGACGGACCGAGGCTCTGTTGCCACGTCCGGAGCCGCCTTCGGCACACTCCCAGACGTACGCGTATGGTGCGTACCCGGCGTATTCAGCGTACCCGGCGTATGGCTCCGGGGTCCGTTCGTACGGGGCCCCTCCGGCGTACGGTCTTGACCGCAGCCTTGCCGTTCCGACCGAGGCTTGGGTGCCTGCTCCGACGCTGTCGTCGACGGCTGTGACTGGCCCTCGCTTCGAGGAGCTGGGTCAAGGTGGGTCTGCGAGTCAGAACCCCCCCCGCGGATCAAAGTACTGCTTAAGACGTCCAGCATAGAACGTCGGGTGCGTCGTCATCGACTTTGGCAGGTCGATGGTGTACGACGCACCATGTCTGGCCAGGACTGCAAATGGTCCGATGAAGCGGCGCTTCTGCTTGTTGCTGCCGACAGAGCTGACCGTGTCAAGAGGTAGGTTCCTCGTGTCTAGTAACACTAAGTCCCCCACCTTAAATATACTTAAGTTTACTTTTCCATGTTTGTCGGAGTACTCCTTTTGTTTATCTTGGGCCGCTGCCATGGCATCGCGGACCCTGCTGACAGCGCTCAGCTTGGTATTCATAAAGGATTCCACTTGTTTCCGCAGCGAAACTGGTCTCACATCCGAGACCTGGGAGAAAAGGGCTTTCCGAGCCTCTCCCCCACTTAGAATAGAGGAGTCCGTGTCTCCTCGAAGAGTGAGAGGCACTCTGAAGTGACGGAAGCCGTTCAAGTAGAACGGCGTGAGCCCCGTGGACGCGTGCACCGCGTTGCTGAGCGCAAACTCAACAACTGGAAGCTGCGTCGACCACGTACGTGGTGCTGCCGCGCACACAGTGCGCAGAGTGTCCTCGAGCACTCGTTTGACGCGCTCTGCCTGGCCGTCTGTCTGCAGATGGTCCGCAGTGGACATCTGCAGACGAGTTCACAGTAAAGGAAACAGCGTTTTCCAAAACGCAGCAGTGAACCGCGGGTCTCGGTCCGAGACAATCGTCTCCGGGAGACCGTGATAGCGGAACACGCCATCGACGAACTACCTTGCGGTTTGTTCGCCCGTAACAGTGACGGGAACCGGAGCAAGATGTACCATCTTCCTCAGCCGACACACGAACACCAAATTCCGGTGTTGCCGTGTCCGTCGGCGGGAAGCCCAAAGATGAAGTCAAGACTCATCGACTTTCAACAGTCAGTCGGTACGGGCAGGCTCGGTAGTGGAGCCGAAGCGTGCCATGCGGGTTTGACCCGCTGACATGTTTCACATGTCTTAACGTACCGGGCGACCCATGGGTCCACCAGAAGGCCTGAGAGACCGACAGAAAGGTCTTCTCGCGGCCCAAGTGGCCGCTGGAGGGCGCGTCATGCGCCTCCGCGAGGATATCGAACTTCAGATCCTTGTCGTTGGGTACGACCACCCGTGGGGGTCCATTGGGCTCCACCCGGTAATAGAGGAGGCCATCCTTCAACTCATATCGGTGGAGCCGTGAGCGCTGTAGCGACGAGAGCCAGTCGGACTTCGCGCTCGTTCCTGCCATAAGGAACTTGACGATAGGCGCGACAGCCTCATCGTCCCGATACGCCATGCGTATCCGATCATATAGATCCGTTGTCATCCGTGTGATGTGGGCCAACTCATAGTCAGGACGCCGAGAGAGGGCGTCCGCAAGCACGTTGAGCTTGCCCGGCTTGTATTCGACGCGGAAGTCGTACTCCGCGAATAAACAGTCACCTCGCCATCCTTTGGGAGAGGTGAGGCGAGTTAGTCGCCGTCCTCAAGGATGCGTGATCTGTGTAGATCACGAAGGGCCAAGAGCCCAGAAGGTGAACACGAAACTTCACAAGGGCATATTTCATTGCCAGGGGTTCCTTGTCGTGGACAGGGTAGTTCCGCTCGGCGGCTTTGAGCTGCCTGGACTGGAACGCGATGACTCGTTCCTGTCCAGCCGTGTCGTCCTGCAGCAATGCACATCCGATGGCGTAATCGGAGGCATCGCAGACGACGCTAAACGGCTTCGTCTCGTCCGGCAGAGCCAGGACAGGGGCCTCTTGGAGACTGGCCTTGATGCTGTCAAAAGCATCCTGGTGCTCTTGTTCCCAGCGCCAGTCGACGTCCTTCTGAAGGAGGCTCGACAAGGGCTTAGCGAAGCCCGCGTACCCTGCGCTGTACTTGTGCAGGTAGTTGGCCAAGCCCAACCACTTTCGAAGATCCTTCCGGGATCGGGGCGTTGGCCATGCTGCTATGGCCTTGACCTTGTCTGGGTCAGCCCGAACGCCCACGTTGCTTACGAAGCAACCGAGAACTATAATCTCTGGTGACGCGAAAACGCACTTGTCGATGTTGGCGTAGAGCTTGTTCGCTCGCATTACGTCCAACACTCGACGGAGGTGTCCTAGATGCACCTCCATGGCCGTCTTGCCTCCCTCGGCACGGCTATGGACGAATATGTCGTCGAAGTACGTCTGTACGAAGGTACGCAAAGGGCGGAACAGTTGCGTCACCAGGCGATTGAACGTCGCCGGGGCGTTAGACAAGCCCTGCGGCATGACGAGCCACTCCCAAAGCATGCCGCTTGGAGTGCTTACCGCGGTGAGCGGGATGTCGCTCTCTCGCATCAGGATTTGGTAGTATCCGTCTACCAAATCCAGCCGCACTGTACAGTACGCTCCCGGCCATGTTGTTTAACAACACATCCTTTCGTGGGATTGGTGTTTGGGCCGGCACCGTTGCGTTGTTCAGCTTGTTATAAGCGTGAACCAGACGCCACTTTCCGTTCGGCTTTCGAACGCAGAAAGTCGGCGTCGAGTGCGGGGATTTCGACTCCCGCACCATGACTGCCTTCGCTTTCGCGGCGAAGAAGGCATCAATGACCTCGCACTGCTCGCGCGGGAGAGGCCATTGCCTCGTGACACAATACTTTGTGCCGGGCACGAAATCAATCTCATGCCGTACGCCTCGATCCGATGGGAGTTGGGTCGGTGGGTGTTTGCTCACCACGTCCGCATACTCCATCACCAAAGGATACATCGGATCCTTGGGGTTCTTAAGGATCTCAGAACCCAAGCGCGTCTGACGCTGCTTGTTGAGGTCTTCCAGGACGTTCTCGTCCAAGACAGAGGAGGTGTTCAGCTCCTCCCGAGTGGTCTCAGGTCTCATGAGCACCAGCTCAGCAAACTCTCCAGCCTTGAGGTTGGCCAGGAAAGACTTGACCGTCATTTCCTCGAGGTTCAGTATCTCTGCAACCTCTGGCAACGGTTCCAAGTGGACACCAAATGCCTTGACGGGTATACCGGTCTCGCCATCGAAGATGTGATAACACTCTTCCACCGGCCTTGTCGGAGGAGCCCGGGCCCTGGACTCCGAGTCGCTAGAAGCGACGTCGATTTGAACGAAGTTCGGATCCGACTTGAGGCGGCGGCGGCGGCGTCGTTGACGACGGCGACCGTGACGTGGAGCTTTGCTGTCCACGTCTAGGGATATCGACGCTACGACATCCGAGGCACCCGTGGCCTCGTGTGGTACTATGGTACCCACACAGGAAGCGTGTTCGACGCTTTTCTGCTTCAGATAAGGTCTGGGCGTGTG
>NW_003303705.1:709053-753682 GCF_000142945.1 Phytophthora infestans T30-4 | reverse complement strand
GCCTCGTCACCCCAAAATAAGGTCGTTCCCGGTGAGAGGGAGTAATGTGCTGACTTTCCCACCCACTACTCAAATCGACCCTACCGGCCGAAGCGTTCTCCAGCCAAACTGCAAAACCTCTGCATCGTCTTGACTGCTCTTTCTTTGGCAGCAGGGACAGTCCTGGCTTCCATGTGACCAACTTGGGTCACAGTTGAAACACTTGCCCTTGAAACCAACGTTCCCGTTTCGGACCGTTGCATTTTTCGATCGTTCCCATATTTAACCCGTTACCTCGGCCGTTTCCGGGAACTTGCCCTGCGTTCCCCATTCACTTTGGAACGCCTTCTCCCATGGTTTCCTTCTTCTCGAGTCGCTCGTACTCCTTCAACAGCTTTTCCTTGGCCTCGATGAGCGTCACACCCTTGGCGTTCTCCACGATAGACGAAATGAGCTCGTACTCATCGGGGAGGCTGCTCAGCAGCACCACCAGCTGGCGTGCCTCGTCCATGGGCTCTCCTAGCGTCTGCAACCCGACGATCAGCTCATCAAACGCATCCAGATGCTTGGCCATAGTCGATCCACTTTCCATCTTGAACTCGTGGAGGCGACGCGTCATCGTCACGCGGTTGTGGAGCGTGGTGCGGTTATAGAACTCTCGCAGCGTTCCCCAAGCTTCTATGGAACGAGTGGTCGACCGAATCTTGGTCTGATGCTGGAGTTGCACTCCCTGAGCGATGATGCCGAGCGCCTTGGCATCATTGACGAGCCACGCCTCGGTGATCTCGCTCTCCGGCTTGACGGCTTGAATATGCGCAAGCAGGCCCTTCCTGGCTAGCGTCATGCGCATATTGTACTCCCAGTGAAAGTAGTTCCCACTCCCGAGGAGGACTTCGGCGCGCTTGGTCGTCGTCATATTTTGGAACGTTCCAGTAGAGTTGAGCGTTTGCGGCTGTTAACCTGTTGTTGTTGTTAAAGGCAAATGCCGAAGTGAGTAGATTAAAGTCAATTAAATCTGTCCTCTAAACTTCAGTGCTCCTGGCCATCCACCAGATTAACCGGTTTGGGACCGGTCCATTTTGGAACGTCACACCGGTTAGCCGAACCGTGCAGAGTCGGTGCATATCAACAGTACGAAATGACGACCCTGCAATACATGTACTTAGTGATCGAAAGCGGCCTTCCACTACATTATCGAAAAAAGCGCATTGGGTGGGGCGCCCCGCCCCTACTGGTTCCCGGCGTTCCCCTGTCCCCGGGGTCCTGGCTTCAGCCAGCGACCCTTAAGGACGGGCTTGGGGAAGGACCGTCTGCGGAGTCTTTCCGCGGAACAGTCGCGCTTGAAGTGGCCCATCTTCCCGCAGCCGAAGCAGCGGATGTCACGCTGTTCGGCGGACTCGAGCTCCATGGGAACTGGTCCGTTGGGGCTTGTTCGACCGGGAGCCGACAAGGAACTCCCAGGCCACGCGCTGAGGCCGGCGTACGCGCCTGGCGATGGCTGTACTCTTCTTGAAGAGCCACTTGAATCGCCTCTTCAAGGGTGCTTGATTGCACCCGGAACAGCTGAGTGCGTGCGGGGCCCACTCGAAGGCCGTCCATGAACACAGTCATCTTGATGAGTGGGTTTACCACTAGGGACGCCGTGAGCTCCCGTATCTCTTGCACGTACTCGTGTAGTTCACACCGCCCTTGCTTACACGAGAGGAAGCGCGAACGCTGGCGGTACTCGTAGTTCGCCGGGAGGAACGCGGCTCGGAGCTGTTCACAAAGCTGAGCCCAGGATGTGAAACATCCAGGGGACGTTGCTTCCCGTGTGTACACCCAACTCGTAGCACGACCGCTAAGGTTGGAAAGTGCAAAAGCAACACGAAGTTGCTCGGTCGAGATCAGAGCCGTGTTCATCGCGAGCTCTACTTCTCGAACCCAGATGTGAAGGTTCTCATCTTTCTTCCCTTCATACGGCTTAACCTTCAGCCGTATTGGCTTCGGGTGAGGCGGATTTGCTTCCGCCGCCGGAGCCTGCAGGCTTTCCCGCACATGCGCGATGAGGCCCTGCTCGTACGCGTCGAGCGCATTGACGCGCTCGAGCTGCTCGGCCGGTGTTGACAGCACCAGGCTCTGCAGGGCCTCCATCCCGAAGATGCCTGCCATCTTCCGAACCGACTCGAACTGAGAGTCGGTCATATGGGAGAAGTCGTTCCTGTCCATGGCATCGACCTTCGGAGAGGTACAGGTAGTCTACCCGCGGTGGCGTTGATTGATTACGAGTGCTACCAAGTGTGAAGGGGTCACACAGCACCTTGCGCTAGAGGAAGTTATTTTCCGAGAGTATACAAACTCTCAGTGAACGGCAGTTTACAGGTCCCTCTTTATTCAAAAGAGAGCGAAGTGACCTAATTAAGGTAGAATGTAAACTGAGTATATTTATAGGTAGATTAAAGCTTGGGTTTAATACAAACTATAAGTCACCTATAGAAATGCAATGTCGTTAACCAATGGTTGGCTTTGAACGACCTTAATACTTTGTACCAAATATTCCGAAGTATGACGTGTCACACTTTATGTAACCAAGGTACACTTAGGGCTACGTACCCCGTTAATAAAACAGTTCTCGATAGTAGGCTTATCTTGCAAATCTTGCCAAATCTCCTTGCTCCGTTGCATTGCCTGCAACTGACACACAGCATATGCCTTTCTTTCAATCTCAACACCGTCCTTGATCTTGTCGAAAACCCACCGCAACTGCTTCTTCGGTACTCCAGTTTAAATGATGCAATGATGCCAGCATCCATAGGTTGTAGGAGCGCAGTAGTGTTGGGGGGAAGAAACTCCACATGGATGTTGGTACATACAAGACCCCCCAGCTTGTGTGAAGAAGCGTTGTCAAGCAGCAAGAGAATATGGCGTCCACACGCACACATATCGCTATCCAGATTAAGCGGTCATTCCTTAAAAATAAAGCCCGTCATCCATGCTTTTTATTAGAGCGATAGCTAAATCCCAGCTCATCAACCATACGTTTCTTGAAGCAGCGGGGATTCTTTGCATTCCCCAGAAATAACACCGGTAACGCGTCAGTCCCATCCGCATTCGCCGTGAGAGCGAGTGTGATCCGAGTCTTTTTTTTCTTGGCATCACGGGATTTCCTCGTGCAAATGGAGCGGGACGGAGCCATAGCATAGCAGAGTCCCGTTTCATCCATATTGTAGATATCTTTAGGCTCATAAAGATTGGTTACATCTTGTAGTCGCTGTCGGCCAAGGGCAACTTCAACATGATCAGCAGAGCCAGCTTCACCAGGAAGCTTCCGGCTTCGCAAGCGATGCCTCCGCTCGAACGCGGTTAGCCATCCGTCCGAAAAATTGATATCCCATGCGTCAGGTAGGTTCTTCTGAATCTCACGAGCTTTAAGCCTAATTAAGTCTCGTGAGAGACATATACCACTACCTTCTAGTTTTAGAATCCACTCTATTAAGAGCTTCTCCAGAACAGGCGAGGTCACACGTAGCGGTTTCCGCCTCACGCCATCACCGTAGCTGCTGTTCATTATCTTGGAGGCGTCTTTAAGGATATCAGAAACAGTAGTTTGCGCCGACGCTCGCTTCAGCTTAAACGTCGCTTTTGCCCACGCCGCCAGCTCTTCTTGCGTCATGCTGGGGCAGTCGCTCACCTTATGGATGAGATCGCGCTTCTGTTTTATCTTCATCCAGGCTCCCATGGGTATGAGCCGACGTAAATTACGCACTGTTGGATATTAACACGGTGCTGCTCTTTAGAATGACTGGAGCTGAGCGATTCCCGCCAGAAACTCCCTCTTTAAAACAACTGCATCGTTTTGGTCAGGGTATTAATTTATACGAGTACCGGAATAGAGAGCGATGTTTGTATGAGGTGCAATCTCTACGGTTATTCAGGGGGACTTCTGAGCATACATGTATTAACGGGTGCTGGGGCTAATGGTCAACCGAATATCCAATGATATTTTTTAAATTAATAGTACTAATGTCAATTTTAAATATTAATAGTAGCTCAGTTTATTAACATAATATTCTAATACTAACTGAGAGGTCTAAAAAATATTAGATACTAGATGATATTTTTCCACTTACGTACGTTTCTTGCCACCTTATCCTCTGTGAACCGAGGGCTCACCAATGAACTATTTCGGTCAGGCTTTAAGGCAGCAGTAGTGACGGCAGGATATAAAACTGACGAGTATTTGCTCTAGTATCTGACTGTGACACAGACAAAGCCGAATACTGCAAACAGTTGAAGTTGCTTGAAGTCGATAGAGCGAAATCAAGGTATTTGCTCTTGTTATCTGCCGATAGCCTCGTCCACATTGTGCGTCTAATTAACCTGTAACCTGTGACGCTAGATTAGTGCGCTCAGCAGCGCCAACACACTACACAAACCTTGCCGTCACTCTCATAATTGTCATGGCCTCTCAGTTCATTGGTATTACTTCAGCTAGTCGAACTTTAACGACACATGATTGGTGTATTTATACCGACTACGCAATCTTTGAAAAATAAAATATCGTTAAAACTAGTATTAAAAGGTTATTAAAGGGTTGAGCTGAATATCATTTGCTTAAGAAAAATATTAGATGATATTTTATATTAGCTGGTACCAGGTGATATTATCCCTATATTAACTTTACCGATTTTGGTTACCATTATAATAACATGGGCTGCAAATCAGGAATTAGCGTGAATTCTATCACGCTCCTAAACCCAAACCCAGATCTTCCTGCGGGGACTCCGAAATTAGCATTGCCAATGACATAATTTCCGAAAATATTAATAAGGTATTTATTTCGGCTAGGACGCATCGCTCACTAGATTATATTTTTTTTTAGAAAGGAGAATTGCATAATGAATGAAAGCACACTACAAAATATTTTTTTTTCATTTTAGGAATCACCTCGACAAGGCTGTGACGTTGCCTTCCTGGAGGTCCTGGTCGTGAGCCTCCTGAAGATTAGTTGTTTTAGTTGCTAACAATAAGCGACAACAAGCTAGTTTTCTGTAATTTCTTTAGAAGCATTAGTATCAACTCAGTTTGGTTTGGATTTGAGCTCGCCGTATGGCAAATTAGATCACCTGACACAAAAAAAAAGATGAGAGGTATCCAGCACCAAGGCTAGAATCTGAAAAAGGTTAATTATGAAGCACTAGAATCCTCATAAATATAAATCCTTTATGATATAATTTATTTGGGCTGATGTTATAATACCATTATTTATTGAGCCACTGATACACCCTTCATCAGATTTTGTTGCGGAGTTTTATTCTCATTAAAAAAATGCCATATTCGGAGGCCCTGCCTTCCTGGGCATTAACCCTATAGGGTCAAGCGAGGTTTAGCCTAGCAAGGAACTGCACTCACCAGATAAGCTACACTGAATCATACGCCACGGTGCGGGAACGAGTACGTAAGTTATGCTCCATCAGCACATAAATTAGCCACTGCATCTGAGGTACCAAGAGCTGGATAGGCACACCCAAACTGATCTCGCTCTCCACCGTATATATCAAATTCGTCACAGGTTTCTCGGACTACCAATTGCTTTGAGTATACTGACACCAGACGGAGGTACTGATAGTTACGTTGGGTCTCTACGTTCCTCGCCTTGCGAGGAACGTAGAGCTTCAAATTTACCCTTACAAGAGATTCGATCAACACGACACCAGAAATTCGGGATGGATTGAGCTCGCCCATTGGGTCAAGGACGCAAAACTCGGTCGATTGCAGACGAATATGAACATGAGAGTCACTTGTCTCCTGACACGACCCATCCACACCATTCACCTCAGCGCTAAGTAGAGCTTCACTCTGTATGGCGCCTTCATCATCTACACCTCCAAAGCATACACACTTGTCAGCTGGATGACCGAGGATGTCCTAGGATACCGACAGCATTGTTTCTCGTCCCTCGGTCGTTTCGCTAACCACAAAAGCACGAACTTGCTCAAATATGTGCTGAGGTACTACACGCACGAGATCTGTCGTTGGCTTTGGTGTTGCTCCATTGAAGAGCACTGTTTGAAGTTCATTGCAGCCCAATAGCCGGGGTGCGAGCGCTTGATAGTGGTCATTCTCAAAGGCGACATAGGACTGTTGCTCGTATCGATCTCCGTGGCCGTCTCCAAAGACACTGTGAGGACAAGGATTCTTGCAGGGCCAGTGGTCAGAGCCCCATCGGAGCGATGGATACAAGTGCCAGCTGACGCAGCCTTCCACACACCATGAAGACGGCACGGTACCGTGTCGCAGTATTCGGCTGTGCTCACTCGTAGAGAGCTCAGTCTAAGCTGTGAACTGGTAGCACTTAAGAGGAAGCAGGCTTTGAGTCTTATATGACGACGGAGCCGATGTATTTGTTGAAAATGCTGTATTCGCTGTGCTTGTTACACTTGCTGTACTTGTTATGCTTTCTAGTGTAGTGTGTGGCCTCTAACGCACGTGCTCTGAGGCCGCAGAGAGCCGACACACACTGCTTGGCCAAAGCAGTACGAAGGTAAAACAATCTTTTCACATTTGGTTATTTTAAAGGCTGAGGGCCCTACGTGACGTAGTACATCGTCGTGATAGTTAGCACTCCAACGGTAAGTGCCCTACTGGTACCTTTAGTAAAACTAGGTCATAATAAAATGCACGCATAGCAGTGGCCATCCTCGTTTCCTCAGCGTCAACGCTCATCTTGGGCTTAACGGGCAATTCCTGTCGTAAGGTGTGCTGCTCCTATCGTCTTGCATCGTCATGAGCTCCCCGGGTTCGTTTGATCATTGAGCCCGTGGCATGCCCTCCTCCAAGATGTAGACCCCCGTAATCTTGTTCAGTTTTGTCGTTTCTTTTTGTGTCGCTGGCGCTGATGATACCGAGTAATTAGATCTCGCACGTATTTTAAATTCTCTTCTGGCTCCCAGGTCATTTTGGATTGGCCGGCTCATTCGGTCTTGAGCAGCCTGAAGCTGTCGTCGAACACGAGCTAATATATCTTTTTGCTGCTCCACAAATTCGTTAGCATGCTTGTGTCCATCGTTGTTGAGTGGTCGGTCGACCGGTACCCTCGTCCTGGACATGGCAGGGGTTGCAGGCATGTAACCAATGTCCGCTTCAAAAGAAGACACTCCTATTGAAGACTGGTACCTCGTATTGTACGCAAACGCTGCGAGATATATACATGTATCTCAGCTATCGCTCGTGCTGTTGCTAAATGGGCGTAAAAGCTCTCGATAGTCTGATTCACACGCTCCGTAAGACAATTTGCTTGCTGACGGAACGCGGCGGTCAGTTTCTGACGTGTACCCATCATATTACACAGCGACGTCCACAACGCGGACGTGAAATTCGTGTCACGATCCGATAGTATTCTTCGGGTAACTCATGTAGTACAAACACGCGGTCTCGATACAGCTCGGCTATCTCCATAGTCGTTGCTATTGTAGTTGTTGGTAGGAAA
This sequence comes from Phytophthora infestans T30-4, assembly GCF_000142945.1. Taxonomy (NCBI): domain Eukaryota; phylum Oomycota; class Peronosporomycetes; order Peronosporales; family Peronosporaceae; genus Phytophthora; species Phytophthora infestans. Next base: position 746,235 of record NW_003303705.1, on the reverse strand, counting down.
TGGGCTCGCTTTGTCAAGCGATCAATTACAACCATGATTGCATCATAACCCGCCTTCGTCTCAGGAAGTGCTACTATAAAATCCACCGCCAGGTGCGTCCACCTTGCGGCTGGAATAGAATGAGATCGCAACAAACCTAGGGTTTTGGCATTTCTTCCTTTGGTTCTCTGGTATACTTCACAAGATCCGACATAAGCACGAATAGAACGCTCCATATTCCAATAGTAGTATTTTTCCACGAGACGGAGCGTTCGTTCGACACCAGGATGACCGTAACACTTGGCATCATGATATTCGTACAACATCGAATCAATTATCTGGGGGATATTAGGTCAAACTAGTCGAGGATGTTCGTCGCTAGGCGCTTAGTAGAAAATATGCTTGTTTTGTCGACTATAGCGCTCGAAATGACGAACTCAAGGCTGTGTGGCCGTTGCATTCGCTCCTAAATGTAGCTCGAGCATCGCTGTGAAGTTGACGTCAGCGTATCGATCCGTTGCCTCTTTGACCAGACTCGCGAAGCCTTGTTCAAATCGCTCGCGAACTTGTCTTCGAGTTGTAATCGATGCCAAAGTAGATGTGTCTCGCACACAATCAGGGCGGCGCGATATACCGTCGGCTACTGTGTTTGTTTTTCATTTAATGTAGCGAAAAGTAATTGGGTACTCGCTAAGCTCATCGTACCAGCCAGCTACTCGTCGCGAAATTATTTTCTGAGTGAAAATAGTCTCCAGAGAGCGATGGTCAGTCTCAACGACGAATGGTTTGTCCAGTAGATAGACCCTCCATAATCGAAGACCAAAACGAATCGCCAATAGCTCCTTCTCTCAATAGAGTAATTTTTTCGGCGTCCCCATACTTTCTACCACCGAATGCAACTGGTCTCTCGACAACTTTGTCACCTATAAACTCCTCTTGAAAGAGGACCCCACCAATGGCGTGATCACTCGCGTCCATACGTAGTCCAAAAGGTTTCGAAAAATCGGGGGCAGCAAGCACTGGTGTCGATCTAATTTTCTTCTTCAACAAGCGAAAGTGAGATTGTAGCTCATCACTTCAGTGTGGTGTAGGGATTTCCAGATTCGGCCATAACGTCAACCTACTTTAGATCAAAAATCGGCTCGGTCTGGTAGACCAGCGCTTAGGAATCACGGTAAGTACTCAGCGATCCGTCCGGATGATATTATCCGGATAGCCGCTGTCGCCTGAACCCAGCGGAAGGGTGGGTAGAGATCCGAAACGATTACATTTACTAGAAATTTGTATGAGAAGCATAGGTTTAAATAGGGAAGCCGAAAAGACCCCCAGAAGATAACAGAGCAGAATTTTCCTAGTCCAAGACACGTGTACACTCTTCCGGTACGTCCCTGCATAGGGCTGGATTTTGCCTGCCGTTGATACTCGAGAGGCATAGCTTGTAGGATATTGACTGGTAGCGCCAAGAGATTAGGTCGGTCCGGGTAGGACAAAGTCTCGCTACGCGCGAAAGAAAGCCCCGCAAACTCAGCGGGCCGGTTCATCGGATAGCCCGGGTGCCGTAACACTTCTAGCTGAGCAGCCTCTGCGCTCGGTGACCTGTAAAAGCGCTTGCGCGCCGTCGTCCATCCTTTGGTGGAGGTCACAGGGTTTGTGAACGAGTTCAGCCGAGCCAAACTCGGCGGAACCTCGGAAGTGTTCTGACTTGGTTAGTCGGAACCGAGTGGAAGCGAGCTACTCGCCTGTCCCAGCTGGGCCGAGCCGCGAGGGGACCACCCTCTGCGTAGGCCATACAAGCGCCGACCTAACTCGGCGATTTGTTGTGGTTTGTGTAAGGAATCCACATCTGACGGTATTTGTGTGTTCTACTCCACCACAACTGGTGCCACGACCCGGGAACAGGACTGTGTGCTTGTTTTTGTAAGTGCCAGCTAACTCAGTTAAGAGGAAGAGAAGAGAAAGAGATGAGTGAAGATGGTCAAGGGATCAGCAACTCCGAGCGACGGAAGCCCAGCGACGGCTGGAGGATCGCCTCTCGCGGGGTCTGACCCGGTGGATCAACGACTCATCGCCATGACGATGGAGGTGGGACGAATCATCCAGTTTGACGAAGATGACCAAGACTAGGAGAGCGAGAACGGAGATGCAACTGAAGGAGAGTTTGAAGAGAAGGCCGAGGCCTCTGAGCTCGGAGAATGAAGACTACTGCCGAGCTACTTGGCGAGGTGGAAGAGTTGACGCTGCCGGTGGGACGTATGGGAGCCCCACATCCTGTCGAGCGCAACTTATCCGCCGAGCTCGACGAAGGTGCGGACGATGAAGAAGATGAAGAAGCACATGACGTTGCTCAAGGGGGCCGTCCGACCCTTATTCCGAATGCGACGAGGAACGCCGATACGCCGAGCGCCAATAAAGTGTTCGCTCGACTTGGCGAAGAGATGAGGACGAGATCGGAGTGGACGATGATGTTCGCGCCTGTGGCGATGTCGCAGGCGAAGTGGCTGATGTTGGGTCCCGGGCTAACTCAACCGGTGCGTACAGCCAACAATCAATCAATTGGTGGAAGAAACTGTGTTGCTGCTGAAGGCGATGGGCTATCGGTGCAACAGCCGACCAAACAGCCTCATCCTGTCCGACTGGAGTCTGACTCGAGGCGGAGCTGAGCTCTGGCAATGGAAGAAGAAGTTAAAAGTGGCGTTTGTATTGGAGGAGGTCCCTGGTGGAACGAAGCCGGTGTACAGCCGAGTAGCCGAGTTCAAGGCACTCGGCGAGACCCAAGCCAAATTCCTTTGCCGAAGACCCCGGAGACAAAGATACGTGAAGTGTTCCGCTCTACGCAAGGCAATCCATACTTCGAAGACTCCCACATGCTGACTTCGGTGAAGCTCAACCCAACTCAGCGAGCGCCGAGTCGTGGACAGCGGAATGCAGGTCGCTACCGTGACCTGTGCAACGCTGCAGATGAAGCTGGAGCTCACGAGGAGGATGAAGAGGATGATGACCCGTTCGTACTAAAAGGAAACTGCGAAGAGACTGTGAAGGATTACATCCAGCACCTGAGCTTCGATGCGGCAGATGAAGACTCGACTCAGTCTTCACTCGACAAAATCGCCGAGTTCGAAGGCAAACGCTACCATTCTGACGCATCGCTCCAGTGGCTAAAGCGTGTTACCTACGAGATGAAAAGCACAAGGATGCGCCAAAGTGCCTGGTGCGAGCCCTTCTCGCTATGCTTGGGACGCGCGGCGAAGAGTTGGTATAGGCAACTGCCGAAGAAGACTCAGCGACGTTGGAAATTAGTCAGCGAGGCGTTCCTGGATTATTATTGCTCACAGTTTGACCAATCCGCCCGCACTCGCTACTACTCGGCGAGACGTAAAGCCAACGAGCCAATTTGTGACTTCTTGATCCGACTCAACGGGTATGCTCGGACAGCCAAGATCCAGTACGAGAAAGGTGGCGCCGACGCAGCAGACCATATCGAGCACTTCTTGCTGCATTGTGGAGATGACGATGGGATGGACTTGATGTACCCCTTGCAGTTGGAAGCAATTGGTAAGGTGGAGCAGCTAATGAATCGTCGGATCCTCAGTGAAAAGCGCAGAAGAAGCAACGCGATCGACTTGTGACTGCACGAGGCCGAGACGATAAACGGAAGGACCCAAGCCGACGTGTCAAGCCTCGCCGAGATGAATGCCGAGATGGATGTCGAGATGAGAAGCGTAGTCGCAAAGAAGACAACCGCGACCGCCGGGTCACCTTCGTTGACGCAGACTCTGGCGGGGAAGACCTACTCGAACAGAGCCCACCGCGTCCATACAACTCCGAAGACGAATGAGATGATCAGGATCAGTCCAGAGGCTACGACGCAGCGGAAGACGACGACTACATAGCCACCGGCGTTGCCTATGACAAGGGAAATACCACGGACCGCCGGGAGAACTCAGCGGGAGACCAGAATAGCTCAAATCAAAGTTGGGGGAACTCGGCCAGTCGACCTCCACGATCATACAACCAACGAGAGCAATCGAGCCGTGGAGATGGATCACGCGACAGCTCACAGCGTGGACTTTGTGCAGCCTGCAGAAGAACGGGGCACTAGGCACACTTCTGTCGACTGCGCTGCAAATTCTGCAGACAAGTCCATGAAGTCGGCCAGTGCGAGCTGTTTCGTCAATACGAGAAGCTGGCTGCGTTCGTGAAGACCTTTGTCGACAAGTCACAAGTGCCAGAAGATCTGCAAAACCTTTACACGCCGAGTGATTTAACCTCAGCGGCCCGCCAACACTGACCGGGTTGGAATATGCCGGGCTGCCACAGTCAGCTGAGCCTGCAGTTGAGGCGATCTACTTGTTCGCCTTCGTATGCGAAGCAGGACGACCCGAGGGACGAAGCGGAGATGGCAGTTGGATGTGTGAAATCGACTGAATTGAACGTGAGCTCGGTGAGTTAGACGATAACTACCGAGCGATTGCAAGTGTAACTCGGCCGTCAGATCAGGTTGTGCACCGTACCAGAATCATGAAGCTGCTTCCAGGAGAACGGCTGGGATAGTGGTCAGCGCAGACGTTTGATCGCCGAATTAGAATGAGTGCTCTCGTATTGGGGGCAGTGAACGACGGAAGGACCAACGTCCTGCTGCACACTGGAGAAAATGCCTCAGCGATTAGTGAGTACTTCGCGAAGAAGCTGCGCCTCAAAGGAGTGGCCAGCCGAGATAAGCGGATCGACATACAAGGAATAAGTAAAGACAGAATGATGACAACGTCATGAGCAGTCGTGAAGGTTACACTTGGCTGGGGAGTGGCATACGAATTTGAAGTGTGAATAATGCCTCATCATGCCGGAGTCGATTTGATTCTCGGCACTGACTTCATGATCCCAGCTGGGATCCGTCCGGATCTGTACAACTCGTCTGTCAAGCTACCCGATGAGATGGTGATTCCACTCATCCGATCAAGTAATGCGCATACGAAGACCGAGTTCGGACCGAATGTCCCTTGTGGGCCACCAGACGGGCTGACGATCGAATGTCGAATGACCGCTGAGTTCAAATTGCCCAGGCGGCAACCCAGCGAGTCGACTCATGACTTGTAGGTGCGACGGACGAAGGGTTGGATTCCCACGGTTGTTTTTAATCGCCGAGGAAGACCAACCTATGTACGCCTTACAAATACAAATCCCAAATCAGTCTTGTGTCCACCTCACTTTTATGTGATAAAATGGCACCCACATGGGGTACTGGCCAATGAGGGATATGTCCGTGTGAACTCGGCGACGTATCGTGACTGGCAGATATTGGCATTTTAGCCAGCGATGGATAAAGATTTGCTGCAGAAGAAACAACGAATGTACGAGGACTGGTTGTCACATCAGCCGCCAGCTGTGGAAAGACGAAAATACCCTACTCCGACGGCGGTGGAGAAACGACCCCCTCCAGTGGGGAACGGACCCGAATTAACATGCGCCGAACGCTGGAGGAGCGGCGAAGCGGATACAGGAGCCGACGAAGACCGGAGACGCCTCGATAACGCCGACGTCATATCAACCTCAGGGGTGACAAGGGGTGACCCGGCTCTAAGTTCAGCGTTCAGGCTAGGGGACGTCCGAGCGGATCGTACGCCGGCGCTCGCGATGGCCAAAATGTCTTCTATCATCTGTCCAAGTTTGATGACGATGACGCCATTTCTGACACCAGCATGAACTCAGCGGTTGATAGAACAAGTGCAGTAAAGACGAAGTCAGAAGCGTCAAGGTCCTCGAGCAGCTGAGCGGTCACAGTACGAGCAGTCACAGCAGATCTCCGGATGGGACGCCTAGAAGGAGACGTCAGCACGGCCGAAGAGACGGTCTGAGAACATTCACAGCCGGCGTCACAAGGTCGGTCGGTGTAGTGGATACACTAATGCCTCGAGAGGGAGAGACGTGAGCGGATCGAGGACCAGGTGACGACCGGGAGTGCCCAGCCTCCGTTGATACGACGCCAAGTGGTACGCTTGACTGGGGCAACTTAGCTGGGCTAGGTGAGGTCGAGCCTGGGGCACAAACACTCGTAGCCGGGACAGGCAGTGAAGCCATGGCATCCAAAGAGGACACCGACGATGATTGCGTAGCCACGACTGACGACGTCGACAGAGGACCAGAAAACGGAAAACTCGCCAGAGTCGTCCAATCAGACGCAAGAACGGTGTCGTCGGCAGGCCCAGATATCTCAAACTCGTACTCAGCTTCGCTCGAAGCAGTATCTTCGTCTTCAGAGTGAGCGGAGACAGCTGACTGTGTAGCGGAACTCAACTGAAGGTGATGAACCCTTTTCCGCCGAGTCCGACGGCGAGATTTATCAGAGCGGGGTTTCCCACCATCGGACACGGTCGCTTGAGGAGAACCCGAACGCAAAAGCGCACTGAAAGCCTCGTGCCCCCCCCCCCAGAAGTGGACAAGCGTACAGCTGAGGCGGATGCGGCACCGGCGAACGGTGACGAGGACCAGCAGCAGCCGGAGACTTTGGGTTTGCATAGCGCGGAAGCCGCTGCGTCGACGTCAAGTCCGCCAACGGAGTACGATGAAGCTGGGTGAGGGTCGGCACGGGATGATTAGCAGCCGTCGCTGAGCTCACATAGGCGACCTTCGCCAAAGAGGTCGTAGAAGAAGCCGGACCCGATGGAGGTGCAGAATCCCGTGGTTGAATACTAGGACCAACAGTTGGACCAGCAGTAGAACCCACCGCTGAGGCGTCTTGGCGAGGCTGGGTGGTCATCTCCAGCCGCCAGTATTCGCCAGCAGAGACGTTGGAACTTCGGGGAAGCGAGACTCCAGATGCAACACAACCGGACGTTAAGACGAAGGTCGGACGGATCGAGTCCGGGAACCTCCAACCCGGCACCAGCAGCAGCGGCCATGTGAGGGTCGTGCATCGGAAGGGATCCGTTCCGGCGGATGATCCGCTTCTACCGCAAGATCCCTGACTGCTGACCAGCGATCTCCAACTGAGCGTGCCGCAAGGGTTGATTGCCGGTTGACCTGTACAGCTGCACCGATTCCTGCAACTGCTCGAAATGTTTAGACACAATGCCTTGGAGAGTGGCATACGCTGCATCCTTCTCGGAGATGGAGGAGAACCGCGATCTCAGCGTCTTGATCCAAGACTTGCTGATTGTGGAGTTGAGCCTCACTCAATGCAGCCTCAGCCTTGTCTTGCTCAGCTTCAACAGCCCGAGCAAGTTTTGCCTCACTCAGGGCAACGGCTTTTCGCAGTGAAGCGAGGCGATTCACAGACTGTGTGGCAGCAGCCTCCAGCCGAGACACCTGCTGTCGTGCCGATGATAGCTGAGTGATAAGTTAACGTTGGGAGCGCAAGATTGTCCAATCGCTGAGTTACCGCGCGGTTCGCTTCTTGGGCAGCTGGATTGTCGGCTCTGAGATCACCGATGACCTGGGAATAATCAAGAGCGGCGTAGTTGCCTCTCAAGATTTCCAACAGCTCCTCCGCTGAAGTAGCATGCAGGATCGCTCGCCGCTGCGCGGGATCAGAAGACTCCACAGCAAGTGAGCCCGTAGGCCATGAGCCTCGCCAGGAAGGTCAATTCCTCCCGGCGCTCGTATTCCTGCTGAGTAACCATGGTCATGAGGGAGTCAAGACTCACTGGGGCAGCCGAGCTCGACTGGCTGGTGGCGCTCGAAGTGGTGGCGTCCGGCAAGCTCGGTGGACCAGGAGGGTGCGCGTGAGACGACTCCGTCGACTCCGCGTCAGACCCATGGGAAGTTGATAGGTCGACCAACCCAGCTTCATGCCGGTCGCTGACCCCACGAGCACCAACGGGTCGAGGAATCGACTCAGCGGACGCGCCTTCACCTCGACGAGGAGTTGGTGGAGAAGGATGGTGATGCGAGTTGTGCTGGCGAAATAGACGAGGAGCGTAAGGAGCTGCCAAGTGAGTAGCAGCAGAGACAGAAAACGTACCGAATAAGGTGGTGGAGAGCCGCGAGACGTCATCAGCCGAGTACGGACCAACGGTGGCAGAACCAAATGAAGGATTAAGACACTCACCAGCTCGGCTCGTATCATAACCGGGGCAGTTGTGGTATAGGGATTTCCAGAATTGCCCATACGCCAACCTACTTTAGATTAAGAATCGGCTCGGTCTGATAACCCAGAGCTTAGAAACAAAGGATCACGGTAAGTACTTAGCGATCCGTCCGGATGATGTTATCCGGATAGCCGCTGTGGTCAACGGTCGCCTGAACCCAGCGGAAGGGTGGGTAGAGATCCGAAACGACTACATTTCACTAGATATTTGTATGAGAAGCATAGGTTTAAATAGGGGGAGCCGAAAAGACTCCCAGAAGATAACAGAGCAGAATTTTCCTAGTCCAAGACACGTGTACACTCTTCCGGTACGTCCCTGCATAGGGCTGGATTTTGCCTGCCGTTGATACTCGAGAGGCATAGCTTGTAGGATATTGACTGGTAGCGCCAAGAGATTAGGTCGGTCCGGGTAGGACAAAGTGTCGCTACGCGCGAAAGAAAGCCCCGCAAACTCAGCGGGCCGGTTCATCGGATAGCCCGGGTGCCGTAACACTTCTAGCTGAGCAGCCTCTGCGCTCGGTGACCTGTAAAAGCGCTTGCGCGCCGTCGTCCATCCTTTGGTGGAGGTCACAGGGTTTGTGAACGAGTTCAGCCGAGCCAAACTCGGCGGAACCTCGGAAGTGCTCTGACTTGGTTAGTCGGAACCGAGTGGAAGCGAGCTACTCGCCTGTCCCGGCTGGGCCGAACCGCGAGGGGACCACCGTCTGCGTAGGCCATACAAGCGCCGACCTAACTCGGCGATTTGTTTTGGTTTGTTTAAGGAATCCACATCTGACGGTATTTTGTGTGTTCTACTACACCGAACCTGCTTATAATCCATTTTGCAGATACTTTTAGCATATCGAACAGCGGCCCAGCATCTGATCCGAAGTCGCGACAGAATCTCTGAACGTAGCTCGCAGTACCCAGGAACGATTGCAGCTCGCTGTGGTACGAGGTAATGGCCAGTCACGAAGTATTTTCACTTTCTTTGGATCGATTCGCACTCCTTTGCGTCCGACATAATCTCCTAGGAAGGGGATTTCATCCACACAGAAAACGCATTTGCTCTATTTAACGCATTTGCTCACTTTCACGTAAAAATGGTGTTTTTAAAGTCTCGTTAGTACGCGACCAAGCGCCTTCAAATGGGTGTCCAACGTTTGCGATCATGTATACACATCTATATCGTCGAAATAGCCCTGGAAAATATCAAGTCCAATAAGATACGGCGTATTCCTTCATTAAAGGTGGTCGGGGCGTTAGAGACCCATTGGTAACACTAGGTATTCGTAAGTGCCATCCGGGGTTTGGAAAACTGTATATGGTATATCACAGTATCTCATCCGGAATTGATAGTACCCACTCAACAAGTCCATACACGAATACCAATAGAAACCTTGCATTGTTTCGATGATATTATCTCTCCTTGGCATCGGAAGGGTTCTTCAGACTGTGTGCGAGCTCATAGCACGATAATCATGCACTATTCTCCAGCCAACAGGCTTTTTTACGTAGAATGTGGGCGCTCCATGAGGTGATTTAGAGAGGCGAATTAACCCAGCGCTACGCATTTCACGAGCCCAGTCCATTATTACCTTTTCTTAGACTGGAGACTGTCTCCACTATCGGCGAAATATCGCCTCCTTAGTGTCAACCTCCATCACATGTTCTCCATGTTGACGCGGTGGCAGGCACGACGGGAGCTTCTGCTGGAAGACTGCTTTGTGCATCAAAAGCACATGATAGACCGGCTGACTACGAAATATATCAATATCAACGACTTCGAGGGCTTCGCCATTTTCTTTTTCAGTTTTAGGTCGAATCACAAAGATGCACTCAATGCTTTCGACTTTCGTAACATGCGTCGAAATTGCTTCGACGTTATGTACTTTGTGGTACCCGAAGTTGTAGAATAGAATCCATGCTTGAAGTAGTCAATAGTCGGATCGTTTTTCTTTCGAGGTGACACAGGGTGTCGCTGACCTTCGATTTGCACAGCAGGTCGCTTAGGTTTGTGAAGTGTCTTTCCTTATTTCTTATTTTCTTTTTCTTGGATGAGCTAGTCAGCCCTTCCGAATCCTCCAGTGCACGCGGCTTCACCCGTTCATTTATTCAATCAACATCAGGATTTGCAGCTTTCAGCCATGGCATACCCAAAAGCAAATTCTGCTCCTCGGGTACATCAATGACGGGGAAGTCATTCGTGTACAGGTCGAAATTATCCATATATAACGTTAATCGAACAGTCTTAGTCGGTACAGTCATCGTTTGTTTTGCAGCAAGGGAGATTTTCATGTGGTCGTTGTGGTCGACAACATTTCCCCATAGTCCATTCGCCGTGATAAACCGCGGACTGACACCGTCCATCGTAACTCCACTGTCAATGAAGTTTGAATTTAAGATGCAAATGTCCTATGTGGAACGATGCACCGTACTCCGAGCATGCAACAAACAGAATAATTCACGCTTGGGTAGATATTTTTCTTGGATTTCATCATTTTGATCACCGTCATGTAGATTCACAGCACGTATCCCACGTGTAACGTCACACATGTGGTCTAGCAGCTCATCATTCTGTCGACTAGAGCGCTTGGCCTCCATTGGATAGTGTAGTTTAACTGCCTTTTTGTTGTGCAGCTGCTGCTAGCGCTGCAAGTTGCGTGATTTCTTCTCTGGATGAAATACCCAGCAGTCCTCAGTCCACGTCCGCAATGAGAGCAAATCGTACCGGCTAAAGCTTTTGTACCCTGCGCTGTTTCTCCAGAAGCATTGCCGCCTTTCACGTAATTACGCATGTTTTTGCCATTATTTGGTTTCTGGCCCGAAGCACCACTGCTGGCATTGCTTTGGTTGGCTGAAGGTGCTTTTTCTTGCAGTTCCCACTTAAGAAATCCTTCTTGAGCAGCTGCTGTAAGCGTGGTTGGCTGCTTGCGCTGGATGGCCAGCCTTACTTTCGTATTAGTCAGTCCGGTCACGAAAATATTGATCGCAGTTAATTCGTCGAGCTCCACTACGCGATGCAACTCCCACAACTTATTCACATAGCCGTGATATGCTCCAGTCTGCTTTAATCTCAATAGCTGGTTGCGCACTTTAGCCTGGAAATTGGGCTCGCGGAACTCTCGAATCATCTCACTTTTCATAACACTCCACAATTTTGTCGTTGTGTCGTCAGTCATGTAGCGCTCGTACCAAACCAAAGCGGTTTTACGAACGCACTGATTCAACTCACGAGGAAGGAGGTGATCATGCAACGCCAAATTGTAACCCTTCTTCTGAAAGTAGCTCTCAAACCGAAAAAGGAAAGAGTTAATCTTTATTCCTTCGATCTGACCCTCGAAACTTGGCGGACTCACGTCCATCTTGCGTAAATGTGGTGAAGCCGGCGATTGTCGGGGCACCCGGTACGGACGCCATGGCTACGTCCGCTGTGCCAACCCCAATTGGCTGATGCGGGTCAGGTGCGGTCGAAACGACAGGTGCAACAGTGTGCTGTGTTCTAGTACGATCTTCTCCGCCAATCTGTTGAGCTGCTGTTGCGGTTGCTTGGGTCTGGTTTAACGTGGCTGACATGTTCGGATATAGCTTGTACTGTACCAGATTTGCAAGTTGCCTTTTTATCTCAGTCATTTCCGTTCCGATGTTGCTGTTGAGATTTGTAAGCTCTGTTGTAGCTTTAACTCGAAGTGCCTGTTGTGCAGCAGTAAATTCACGCCTCAAATCTGTAATTCCAGTCTCCCGCTGGGTAAACCGTTGATGTGGCTCAGGTCGACCACGGTTCATGGCACCAGAAGCGCTATCCTCACGATTTCCGCTATCCAACTCCCAGAGACGACGTGCAGGTGCTGTGTCACTGCGCAACACGCGTCGAGCCGTATTACGAGTCGTCATCGCCATTAAGCTCTACTATGTCGCAGTATTAGGCTGTGCTCACTCGTAGAGAGCTCATGTAACGGGGTTACATGGTGTGGAGCACACAGGGGTACGAAGTACCCGGAGAGTTAACAAACTCTCAGTACATAAGTTGGAGAGCTAACAAGGTCTCTCAGTACGTTGGCCGAAAGCCACACGTTATGCATTTGATTAGGTTTAACTATGCTAGATAGTTAAAGAGATACATTTACCCCTAGGCGGCTTGGCCGCAATAATAGTAAATAAAACACTTCTGGTGTTGAAGCATAAAAGTTAAGGTGTTAACTTTGAGCCCTGGTCTTGGGCTGTAAGTGTCCTTTGGATAAGGAACTTAGTATTAGTGACTCTTTGAGTCGAACGTCTTCCTCTGACGCTAAAGCTACGGCAGCCCCGCTGCACTTGGTAGCACTTGTAGTCAATCCCGCTCCTGAGTCGGTTGACTATATCCTCTGCGAGGATGGAACACCCCGTGTTCGCGAATTTGCCCCCGGCGCAGCAGGACGCGCTTACTAAGCTTATGTCCTTGCTTGGCCCGGAGGGCGTGGCTCATCTTGCATCGCAAGGTCCAGAGGCGGTCACTGCCAGGCTGGAATCGTTCTCCCGCTACGAGAACGCGCTCTTGGAGCATGTCCAAGAGAAGATGAGCGCCGCAACGGCGGCGGCGTCGATGACGCGTGAAGAGTCTATGAGACTGAAACCGCTCATGGTGAGCGTAAAAACCTTCGAGGGGAAGGATGGAGAGAATCTCCTTCTCTGGACCCGTGAGGTCGAGATGGCCATGGGATCGGCCCTGCTCCAGTCTGAGCATCAGCGCGTGGCGCTGGCTATCTCCAGGCTTGGAGGTCGCGCTCGCGAATGGGCACTAACGTGCGGCACGTCTGTTGACGCTGCATTTCCCACTTGGGACCAGCTGAAGCAACAGCTTTCGCGCGTGTTCGCGCCGCCTAATCAGGCGTACCGTATCCGGTCAAAGTTCCTTGCTACCCGCCAGGGTAAGAAGGATTTATTGGACTATGTCCAAGAGTTGAGAACTCTTATCGCCGGAATGGCGGCGGACCCTCTTCCGGAACTGGTCAGCGTGACCGTGTTCATGGAGGGACTTCGTGTGAGCGCAGCTCGAACGGAAGTGTTCCGTGTACACCCTAACTCTTTCGAAGAGGCGGTGAATGTGGCATTGAATGCCGAGCACAACTTCAGGTCGGCTCGACCTGGTTGAGACGCTAGTAGCGCAAGCTCTTCGAGCGGTCCAGAGCCGATGGACCTCAGCTATGCTGAAGATGAAGAAGCGGAGCTTAGGCGCGGGGCGGCCTCCTGAGAGAGAACTGAGTTCTGTTGTGCCTCGAGGAGGTAGAGGGCAACAGGGCTCAGCCCCGAAGAGAGCTGAGCTCTCTTACGAAAAGTGTGTTTGCAAGCCGGGCTTGCTGGTCGTTCAAGCGAACGTGAAGGGCTTTGCAAAGCCATGGAGAGTCTTGATTGACTCGGGAGCCTCGGGGAACTACGCCCGTCGCTCCACCCTGGAAGGGAGTCAGCTGTATGCTGAGGCACTGGAAGTGCCAACGAGAGATACGATCTCTGTCCGTCTCGCGACGGGGACACTGGTAACTGTGTCGAAGGTCTCTGTCGACCTTGGAGTGAAGTTTGAGAACTTCGATAGCGTGGAACGCTGTTTGGTCTTAGACCTGGATGCGAGGTATGACCTCATCCTTGGCATGGCATGGCTGGAACGTCATGAGCCATGGATCGACTGGAAGTCGAAAACGCTGGGTGCGTCGCACCCTGCTCCTAGTGGAGCTTTGGTGAGTCATGAACCCACCTCTGCTAGGAAGCAGAAGCGCTTTTGGCGCGAGCACGAGGCCGAGGCGGCCGTAGTGCTGGACATTGGTATGTCCGAAATTGTTAGCAACGAGGTTGCTGTTTGCCCTGAGGGCGTACGTGGTGCGGCACGTTATCCGCGGAGCGGTGCAGGTCAGGTCAATGACCAACTGCTGGGTCCTGGTGAGGACGAGCGCGGAGTGGCGCGGTATCCACTGAGTGGTATGAATCTGGTCGATGACCTACCGCTGCGTGACCCGAGGGTCGCGGTCGACTGCGAGTCGAGGCATCATGGGCGTGGCCCAGGAGATGCAGGTGAAGTGACACCTAGTTCACTGTGTGAAGGTCACGAACCTCTTGGCTTTCAGCCGAGTGTCTTGCGAGACACTGTATCCTCTTCGAGGAGTGATGGTGCTGCTGCACCCGGTGGTGGTGACGGAGATGTCGCCACACCGCCCTCATCCGGCCGGGCTCGGTCGCGGAGGGAGAGGAGAAGAAGACGCAGGGCATCTGTGACGTCTTCGACGTCGGACGATGTGTCCAACGTGACGAGCGGTGATGCTCCACGTGATTGCTGTGAACAGCTGTATACACTCGTGAACGGAGTGACGGGGGAGCTAGAAGGCGATATCAGCCTTGATACTCTGCCCGCTGCAGATGCTCTGCTAGAGCTGGACGAGATGTCCATTGCCGAGTTCGGCGAAGCCTTAAAGGCAGGCGAGCTAGCCGAGGTGGTCTTGCTGGGACCTGAGGAGGAGTTGAACTCCTCATCCGTCGTGGACGACGCGGTCCTAGAGGACACCAAGAAGGCGCTGAGCGCAAGAAGTGGATCGGCGATCCTCAAAGATCCTTCGGATCCCTTCTACCCGGTGGTGAAGGAGTATGGAGACGTTGTCTCAAAAGACCCACCGACGGGCCTGCCTCCGGATCGAGGCGTGTGTCATGAGATTGACCTGGTTCCTGGAACCAAATACTGCGTAACAAGGCAATGGCCTTTGCCGAGAGAGCAGTGTGACGTCATTGACGCATTCTTCCGTGCGAAGCACGAGGCAGGGATGGTGCGTGAGAGTAAGTCTCCGCACTCGACACCCACGTTCTGTGTCAGAAAGCCGAACGGCAAGTGGCGCATTGTTCATGCTTTTAACAAGCTAAATGCGGCCACTATCCCGGCGCAAACGCCGATTCCTCGCAAGGATGTTCTGCAGAACAACATGGTAGGCTGTACGCTGTACAGCGCGCTCGACTTGGTCGATGGCTACTACCAATTGCTCATGAGAGCGAGCGACATTCCGCTGACAGCGGTGAGTACTCCGAGCGGTATGCTCTGGGAGTGGCTGGTGATGCCCCAGGGGCTGTCGAACGCACCAGCAACGTTCAATCGTCTTGTGACGCAGCTGTTTAGGCCCCACCGGGCGTACGCTCAAACGTACTTTGACGATATATTCGTCCATAGTCGTGCCGAGCACGGAAAGTCAGACGTGGATAACCACATTGACCACTTGCGAGCGGTGCTCGAGTGCATGCGCACTAATAAGTTGTATGCCAACTTGGACAAGTGCGTCTTTGGCGCGGAGGAGATACCTTTCCTCGGGTGCTTCATTGGGAAGCGTGGCTTACGGGCCGATCCTGCCAAAGTCAAGGCCATCGTGGACTGGCCGGTTCCCAAGAACCAAAAAGACTTACGCAAGTGGCTAGGCTTAGCCAATTACTTGCACAAGTACAGTGCGAACTACGCGGAGATGGCTCGGCCATTATCAGATCTCCTTAAGAAGGACGCACCATGGTGCTGGAACGTCGAGCACGACGGAGCCTTTGAGGCTGTGAAGGAGAGCCTTCTCCAGGCTCCGATCCTTGCGCTACCGGACCCGGATAGTCCGTTTAGCGTCGTCTGTGACGCCTCTGATTTTGCAATCGGTTGTGCTTTACTACAAGCAGACGCCGAAGGGCGTGAACGCGTGATCGCGTTTGAGTCTCGCCAGCTCAAAGCTGCAGAGAAGAACTATCCAGTTCATGACAAAGAGCTACTTGCAATGAAGTATGCTCTAGTCAAATTCAGGGTACACCTGCTAGGCTCTAAGCCTTTTGTGATCTTTACTGATCATGCGTCGTTACGCACTGCGACACAGTCGCCTCATCTCTCTCAGAGAATGGCAAGATGGCTTTCCTTCTTTGCCGAGTATAACTTCGAGGTGAAGTACAAGCCGGGGCGGCTTAATGTAGTGGCCGATGCGCTCTCGCGCAGGCCGGACTACGAGTTAGCTCATGTCACGACAGTGACGTCGTCAGTGCCTGACTTGATACGCGGAGCGTATGCACAAGACGACATGTGCGTAGCGCTGCTACGGGCTCTTGGGAGCGAAGAGTTTAAAGACTCTGACAAGGAATTGTCTGGGCGCTTACGCGCGAGGCTGCATCGATACTCACTCGATGGCGGCCTGCTGTACTACAGCACCGACGCTGAGGATAACCCTCGTGTAGTCGTTCCTCATGATGAGGATCTAAAGTATCGAATCCTCTATGAGGTTCATGATACGCCCGTGGGCGGGCACTTAGGTCGGGAGAAGACCTATAGCTCGGTGAGCTCGATGTACTGGTGGCCCAAGATGTATAAGTGGGTCGGCACCTATGTACGCACGTGTGAGACGTGTCAACGGACAAAGTCCGCGCCGAGCACGGCAGCGCCATTGGCGAGTTTGCCTGTCCCCAAGGGATGCTCGCAGTCCATGAGTATGGACTTTGTGTTTGGCCTTCCCAAGGATAAGGCGGAAAACACAAGTATAGTGGTCTTAGTAGACCGATTGAGCAAGATGGCTCATTTAGCGGCAGTGCCGGACACCATTGATGGCGAAGGTACAGCTTTGCTGTTTTTAGACCGAGTCTTTCGCCAACATGGCTTGCCTGAGGCAATTGTCTCGGATCGAGATCCGCGCTTCACCGCGAAGTTCTGGACGTCCCTCTTCAGAGTGCTCGGCACTCGTTTGGACATGTCCACGGCGGACCATCCGCAGACCGATGGTCAAACCGAACGCGTGAATCGCGTTGTGGAGGATACCCTCCGAAGCGTATGCGCTGAGGCGCCAAAACGCTGGAGCCAGATGCTCCCACTCGTTGAGTTCGCATTAAATAATGCAGTGCACGCCTCGACAGGCTACACTCCGTTCTATGTGAACGGCTTGGTTAACCCTCGCGTCCCACTGACGCCGCCACGCAGTGGCTCAGGGCTTGGTGGGGGAGGGATAGCCGAGCGGCTAGCTGATGTCAGCCCTGTTGCGGTTCGCAAGCAAGTCGATGACTTTGTTTCTTTGAGACTGAGCGTAATGCGTCAAGTACGCGACGCTATGGCTGAAAGCCAAGACACGCAGAAGGAACATGCAGATGCCAAGGGCAGAAGCAATGTTGAGAGGTTTGAGGTCGGTGACCAAGTTTTATTAAACGCTAAAAACCTACCTACTCATGCAGTGTCTGCAGTCTTCAAGACGAAGTTAAGACCTCGGTTCATAGGACCGTTCAAGGTCGTGGCCAGGAAGGGCCTAGCGTATACGCTCAACCTTCCGAAGAAGATGCGCACGCATCCGGTCTTCTATGTCGGCTTGCTTAAGCCATACCAAGACCCTGCTCAGGTGAGCGCGGAGGCGTTGGCACCAACGGTGGCTGGGCCACGGACAGCTGCAGGGCAGCAGGTGGTAGAGCCACGGGAGGCTGAACGACAGCAAGTGGTGGATCCACAGATGGCTGATCAACAGCATGTGGCAGAGCCACAGGTCGCGGAGCGAAGTGCTCGAGATGCAGGAGCAAGGCAAGCTGAACGTTCAGCCGAGCAGCTGGACGCTCAAGTCCGAGACCTGGTGTGAGTCAACAGTGGTGGCTTCCACCTATCCACAAGGTGGATCATCTCTTCGAGATCGACCGATGGCCGGTGAACGTTCGCGTCGTAGACGCCGGCGTCGTATGGACGCAGACGCCGTTCCGCCAGTGCTGACTCTCCCCGCGAGAGCCCAGCTGAGGCAAGCCCTCCTCCTGCTCTGCTCGATGAGCATGGTGAGCTCCACTTTCACGTGGAACGCCCTTGTGGCGTGGCGTAGACGCCAGGGTCGTACCCCAGTACTTAGTGAAGTGGAGGGGTTACCCTCACTCACAGAACTCATGGGAGTTTGAGGTTATCCTCCGGCAAGATTGCCCTGACGTCGTTGACGCTTACGACCGGGCACATCATGTGCCAAAGCGCCACCATGGCGTGCGACAGCGTCGCCAGGCGCTGGGCGCCTCCCACTAGAGTGGGGAGCGATGAGGTCAGTAGTTGAGCTCAGGCTCTGACCAGTGGCTGCAGCAGCCTGCTCGTACGTATGAGCGGTGCTCGCAGCGGGAGCAGGAGGTGGAGAGACCTCGTAGTGTTAGGGACATGGTCCCGAAGGAAGCAGGTGCTTCGTGTTGTGCTGAACAAGGTTCAGGCACAAGCGTCTCGATAGACGCATAGTTGTTTTGAAACAACTTGCTCGATGAGCATGATCCAAATGTGGATGCGCTGTAACAGCGAAAGTGGTGTCCCGCACGGGGATCGAACCACTGGCCTTTGGCTTGACAGGCCGGAGCTCTACCATTGAGCTACAAGGGCGATGCCCGTACGTCAGTCCGAGAACGGACTACTCATGGTATGAGAGGGCTGCGCCCGGGTGGATTTGAACCACCGACCTGTGGCTTTCAAAGCCAGCGCTCGACCACTGAGCTGAAAGGGCGTTGCCCTTAAGCTTGTCCATTCAAGGACAACAGTTCATGGAACGAGAGGGCTGTGCCCTGGCGGGTTCAAACCACCGACCTGTGGCTCTCAAAGCCAACGCTCAACCATTGAGCTAAAAGGGTGTTGCCCTTAAGCTTGTCCAAGCGTGAACAATCGTTCATGGAACGAGAGGGCTGTGCCCTAGTGGGTTTGAACCACGGACCTATCGCTTGTGAAGCGAGTGTCCAACCGCTGAGCTGTTGTCGACGACTCGAATGAGTCAAGAGCATTGCTCTAAGCGGTTTGCAGCTCTTGGAGTAGGCGCGGAGCGCGAGCGTAGGTCTGAGACCGCTTGAGAGCAAGATGCGCGCTGCGCTTGGAGCATTGGGCCGTGGGCCGACGACAAGAAGTTGGGCATCAACGATGCGTAGGCGTTTGTGAGCTCACGGAGCTGTACAACGCTGGTGTGAGGTGTAGTAACCTCCGCCGTCTTAACAAGACGTGACCTCGCTGAGGAGAGTTTCGAGAACGGAATGTTCTCATCTTAGTGGGGGAGAGTGTAACGGGGTTACATGGTGTGGAGCACACAGGGGTACGAAGTACCCGGAGAGTTAACAAACTCTCAGTACATAAGTTGGAGAGTTAACAAGGTCTCTCAGTACGTTGGCTGAAAGCCACACGTTATGCATTTGATTAGGTTTAACTATGCTAGATAGTTAAAGAGATACATTTACCCCTAGGCGGCTTGGCCGCAATAATAGTAAATAAAACACTTCTGGTTTTGAAGCATAAAAGTTAAGCTGTTAACTTTGAGCCCTGGTCTTGGGCTGTAAGTGTCCTTTGGATAAGGAACTTAGTATTAGTGACTCTTTGAGTCGAACGTCTTCCTCTGACGCTAAAGCTACGGCAGCCCCGCTGCAGCTCAGCCTAAGCTGTGAATTGGTATCACGTAAGGGGAAGCAGGCGTTGAGTCTCATATGACGACGGAGCTGATGTATTTGCTGAATATGATGTATTCGCTGTACTTGTTACACTTGCTGTACTTGTTAGACTTGCTAGTGTAGTGTGTGGCCTCTACACAAATAGAGGACCAAGTTAGCATCAGGGCGTGCTCTGATGCCGCGGAGAGCCGACACACACTGCTTGGCCAAAGCAGTACGAAGGTAAAACAAGCTTTTCACCTTTGGTTTTTTTAAAGACTGAGGGCCCTACGTCGTCGAGCTAGTTAGCACTCCAACGGTAAGCGCTGTACTCAGAGCTCGGAAAATTAAATAAAATATTGTATTGGATTTAGAAAAAAAAAACAATCCGTTATTCCGTATCGATAAAAACAATAATAAGTACTGCAATTATTGTCAGGAATTGGTAGGGTCAGAGCGGTGCAATGGTTTGGGATGACTCTACCAATCCACTGCACAGGGTTCAAGTCCCACACCTGTAAGAGAAGCTGGTGGCTACCACCGGGACTTTTGTCCGGGCTTAGGGTACTCTAGCAAACAAAAAATGCGCCGGCGACGGCAGGCAGTCCACCAGCGGATATGGGTTTTGTATCTGAAAGTTTTATACCTGCTATATTTAATGATAAGGCATATTATCACTAATAAGAGGTTATCCTTCTTGAGTGACTTTCATCTACTCTGCGTCTTCATCGGCCGACTCATGGAACCCCAACAGAGAAGTGAAGTCCCAGAGCTCACGGTTAGCGCGTAAGAACACCCACATCTCGAAGTTAGCTGGCAACAGGCTGGAGCGTAGAGGGTTGAGCACCAACTTGCACTGCGAGAAGAGGCGCTCACAGCGATTGCTGGTTGGAGGAACCTTTTGTAGCACGTCAATGTACTTGGTTCCAGCGGTTCGGCGAGGTCTCTTTGCTTGACGAAGCGTTTCCGTCGCGAAATCTGTTTTCTTCTTCGTGTTCGGTGCTGCTGGTTCGCGATCAGCAGGGCCAGCAAAACGAGCCACAGCTTCTTCTTCATCGGCGCTTAACGGTCGATCCGACAGCAGCTTGACAACCGCATTCTCAAGGCCGGCGAGTGGACGATTCGAGCCTCCGGCAAACTCACACAAACCATTCGTTTTGATTGCATGCTTGACAACCACTACTTTACTCTCTGTTGCTTTTTACGTTGTATAAAAATTCAATATAATTATTACGGGCACAATTGCATATTTTACGGAAAGATCAATTTGCCAATAATCCATATTCCGTCAATACAATTGCACAGTTATTATATTATAATAATTTTTTTATTCCGTCAATACAATTGCACAGTTATTATATTATAATAATTTATTCCGAGCCCTGGCTCTACTGTAAAATTAGGTCATAATAAAATGCACGCATGGCATTGGCCGTGCTCGTTTCCTCAGCGTTAATGGGCAATACCTGTCGTAAGGCATGCTGCTCCTATCGTCATGCATCGTCATGAGCCCCCCGAATTTGTTTTGATCATTGAACCCGTGACATACCTCAAGCTCAAGTCGACTTTTTTGGGGGTGAGGTTATCCCCCGCCGCGATCTTTCGTGTTGGCTCACCTCCCCCATCAAGTCGATTGCGTGCTGAAAAGTGATCTAGCAAGTGATGCATGTACTGTACTGTTTTGGTCGTCAGCTATAAATGCCAGCTGAGAATGAGATTAAGGCGTAACTTTAGTTGGTTGCAGCACGGTGTGAGCTATTGTTAGGCAATAAAAATTGGATTTATAATTCACACGTCAGTATTATAAGCTTCGTACTGTAACTACCTGGCATGCGGTAAAGTATTTTTTTTTAAAGTGTACAGGCTACTCGCATACGGATCTTATCCCACAGGCATGGATTCGTGTTGCCGAACAATTCACCCCCTCCTCACTATTTCGTACTTTATGGGGAAAACCCGTCGGCTTACAAATCCCAAGTACCTCATATTGTTGTAATGTAATAGTCACGCATCTAAACAAGGGTATTTGTGCGAAACGAAACAGTAGCACATTTTTAATTACTACTTGATTGTTAGTAGATTATGTTCATATTATGTGGTGCATGGTGATTTGAAGAGATATGGGGAAAATTAAAGGGTGTGCTATCCTTATGGCCAGGACTGAACAGCTGGTACGTAGTATTTTCAAAAAGGCCTCGCCCCGAGATTCAACCACTTCTCCGACTGTGGGTCGGTCGTGCCAGTGCTGTTTGCGCTTCATCATACCGGAATTAACGGTATTTTTGCAACCGATCAATTTTTTGCAACCAGTGGCCCGTAAAAAGTCTGCAGCACCAACAAAATTAACCAGTTTGGCATCAAAACAGCATCCCAGTTAAAGCGCGCTTTTGCTTACAATATTGTGAGCAAAGCGACGGTCTAAAATGGACAGGAGTATCATGTGCGAGATTTTACGCCTTCCGCCGTTCTTACGGTTTTGACTTGAAAGGTACTTTTTACACGGTTGCAGAAAACACGTTAATTCCGGTAGTGATCTACGCACTATATTATCTATGGGTACATCCGAGCAACTATCGTGAGAGCTGTTATAGCTTAGTAGCAGCTCCACTTCGTAGGGTTACCATTATGGTAGTTGATAGTGAAGTCTGAGATAAGGTACTGGATGAAGACAACGCGTAGTTGCCGGGCAAAGTGCCGCGACAGGATGGCGTGTTGGCTAAGTGCAGCAAATAGCAAAGTGAGAGCCAACAGCGCCATCCGAGCAAATGTATAAGCAGAGGTTAGAGTGAACAGCATAGTGAAACTAAGTCTAAATGTTCAGCAGCACTTCACAGCCAACCAACGCTCCAGGCAGCTTGCAGCAACTTTAGCAGTGGGTTGACTGTTGAAGAATCCAGCGATGGGGCGGACACAGACACTCTCGCACAGTATCCATCTTGCCCAAGCCGCCCCCGCCGTCACTCCATCTCACACTCCCACTTGATCTTGTCGGCAGTCGGCTGAAAGATCGCGAACGGCAGGATCACAACCTTGTAGGAAAAAAAAATGATCTGCAATCCGGTAGCGAATTCAATAGTGCTCGTGAGCAGTGGTGCAAAAATCGCGGTAGCTCCATTCAGCAGCGATGGATGGATTGTATCAGTAGTAGAAGCAGTAATGGCAATAATAGCAGTAGTATCGTGTGCCTCCCACTCGCTCCACGAAGTCATATCATTGTGGAGATAAGCTCTCAGCCGTAGCAACTCGTCCTTGCACAACTTTGAGAACTTTCATCAGCGATCGGAACTTCGCAAATTTTACATGACCAAGCGGTTTCGTCATACAATCGGCAACCATGTCGTCCGTTCCAATATGTCTCGTCATGATACGTTTGTCTTCCACACAGTGACGCACAAGGTGATAGCGATTCTCGATATGCTTCGTCTTGCTATGCTTACCGGGTTTTTCGGACAGATAAATGCTTCCCTTGTTGTCTCCCAATAACAGTGGAGTCGCGTGTTTCCACTGTTTGAGAACGTACAGCGACTTGAGCAGATTGCAGATATACTCAGATCCTTGCATCTGGAACCCTTGCGGTTGTTCCATAAAGATCTTCTCCTCGAGCGCACCGTACAAGAATGCAGTCTTGACGTCGTACTGCAATACGACTTACCCACGCTGCAAGGCGTAGTAGAGCGCGGCTCGGATAGTTTCAAATCGAATCACGGGCGCGCATGTTTCAGTGTAATTCACACCTGCGACTTGCTTGAACCCATGAATAACTAAGCGTGCTTTAAAGCGTTTGACGAATCCTCGCTCGTCGCGCTTGACAGCAAAAACCCATCTGCACGTGATCACTCGATGTCCTTAAGCGTGCTCGCGTCGAACCAATTTCCACGTGTTATGCTCGCGCAAGGAATGCAGTTCGGCCTGCATGGCTTTCTCCCACTCGCCCCAGTAAGGAATGGCCCGCGCCTGCTTGTAGGTGTTTGGCACGATCACCTTTGACGCATGTAGTCTAACGTGATTAACCACATAATCGCGAAGACGGACGTTCGGTTTCGTCGCACGACGAGGTCGAACAGTACAAGGTGCAGCTTGTGGAGCAACAATCGAGAGTGTCTCTTCTTCCTCTGATGATGTCGACGCACGAACTGTGCGCTTGGCCCCTTTACGTCGGCGTTTCCGGTGCGTAGCAAGACTATTCTGACTTAATTGATCTGGCGGCGTAAGCTCGTTCGGCGACACAGGATGTTGTACAGCTTTCTCTGGTGATTGTGTATTTACCTCCACTGCGCTTGAAGGCACGATCTCCACAGTCTTTTCCGTATCTGTTGCAATCTGATTCGGTGCTCGTCGCTTGGTCAGAAGCGAGTCCAGGTCCATGCGGATTCTTACCACTGGAATGGTATATGGCAAGTCATGTGAGCCCTCGCGGTAGGCATTCAGCAATAGGCTTTCAATGTAGTTTGCATCCACAGAGTAGCCTTCATGAAATTGCAAGTGCTCACATCTGTGAGTATTGATCTTGCCTTCCTGCAACTCCATAATCTTGTACCCCTTTGTCTCCACACTATAACCAAGCAGTAGGCCCATTACAGCACGCGGGTTCAACTTCTCCTTGCGTGTACGAGATTCAGCCGCAATATGCGCGTGCACTAGGCACCCCCAAGTCCGTAGCTCAGCAAGATTTGGCTTGATTGCATAGAGTTTCTCATGCGGTGAGAGTGCTCCCAGCGGCTTCGTAGGCAATCTGTTCAGCGTATCCACCACGTGCAGGAGCGCCTCACCCAATAGCATATTGGGGAGGCCCGTAGCGTCGAGAGCAGCTCGAATACGCGGTAGTACGGTTCCATTTGCACGCTCTACAATCCCGTTTTCTTGAGAAGAATACGCGTTGGTAGTCCGTTGCGAGATTCCTTCAGCTTCACAGAATAATCTCAGCTCATTACTCAGAAATTCGCCACCTTGGTCCGAATGGAGCACTGCAACACGGCAGTTCTTTTTAGTAAACTGCGAGTGTAGTCGGCGAATCAGAACAATCACAAGCGCGGCAGCATCACTCTTTTTTGAAAGTAGAAAGGCCCACTTATAGCGCGTGAACTCATCCACGACAAATAGAAACATAGTCTTGCTGTCAACGGTCTCCTCGTTCATAGTGCAAATGTCCATCGATAGTTTCTCGAGTGTGGCAGTAGCGCGCTCGGGCTCCCTAGGGTAGGTCATCCTCCTCGACTTAGCAGAAAGACAGTCAACACAATCATAAAGGCTCAGCTGCATAGCATTGATCTTAACCCCAAAATCCGCCCCATCGATCACCATCTTCTTGATGGCATGCATGTTGAGATGTCCGAGTCGGTTATGCAGTAACTTCATCGGATTCTCAGCATTCTTGGCACCTGCAACGGTCATGACTTTGCGACAGTCAGGTTTCTTCATGCGTAAGCGGTAGATCTTGTCAATGCGCTCGAAACGCAGTTTCGTGTCGCCCTTCGTCAACAGCGCAACACACTGGCCTGGACCAGTGTACGATAGCTCATAGCCGAGCTCCTGCATATAGCCCTGGCTTAAAATATTGGTAGGTGCCTTGGCAGAGTAGATTACATCATCGAGCAGTCGATCTTCAACACACGAAGTAGCATGGTTCATCGTACGAAACAGCACCGATCCATGCACGCTAGGACTTTCGACTGTTCCATTGGCGAATAGTAGTTGCGGCAAATTAGTAGCTTCCAGGAAGCTTACAAATAGCGATAGATCCACACATATGTTCACTTGTGAGCCGGAGTCCAGAATTCACTCCAGTTCACCAGTAGGAATATTTAATCCTGGCCCCGAGGAGCCTATAGCAAAGGCGGACCGGTACCCTGGTCCATAGGTACAGTTGTAGCGCGGGGGACTTGGCTCACGCCACCTCGAATTGTAGCCATATCCACCTTCCGGGCGACGTGGTGACGGGCTACGGTGACTACGCCATGACGATTGGCTCCGATCATCTAGTCGCGGTGATTGGTTGCGTCTCCAGCTACCGGCTCGTGGCGATGGGAGATGCTGCTCCGTTGACCTTCCGCGATCGTTGCCTCGAGGTGCACTACGGCGGTCATAATGCTGTTGCACGTACGAGAAACTTGTTGCACCTTCTCGAGTTCTTATCCTTGTCCTTCGCCACAGGATTCATCCATATCAGGCAGGCAGTCATGTCATACTCCCCCCATGAACCTGTGCGGTTTAACAAGGAAAGATGCGGCGGATGCTGACTTGCTGCGTCGTTGCACCTTTGTCGATGGTGACCGTGCCGTTGGTGTGCACTAGCTTGATGGTATACGGGCCGTGTGCAACAGCTCGCGTCTTGGATCGAAAAGCTTTCGGGATCCGAAGCATGACATTGTCTCCTGGATTGTAGAAGTGCTCGATGCGCTTGTCGTTCTCGCGATCGTTGTCAGCGAGGATCGCCTCGAACCTTCTCTTGGACAGATAGCTCCAGTTCGCTTGATGCAATTGGCGAGATATCATGTCTTGGCCGAAGACGAGTTGTCCGGGTGACGCATTCAGAATACTGTGGTAACTGGCACGCACTGCAAATGCCGCGTAGTTTAACGCCTTCTTCCAGTCCACATTCTCGTAGCACCGAACGATATTTAGTAGCTCCAAATGAACTCGTTCGCAGATGGCATTGGCTTGTGGGTTCTTAACGGTAATGGGCTTCGCCGTGATACCGTAGCTCAGCAAGAGCTCTTGAAATTCTTTTCCAGTAAACTCTGGGCCTTGGTCGTGAATTACTTGTTTTGGACGAGGGTACCGGCAGAGCCATTGACGGTCGAAGCTCTCAGCTGTCGTTAGCGCCTCCTTGTTGGGCTGGACGGCGACTTCGAGCCAGCGTGTGGCGTGGTCGATCATTGTGATACCATAACCACCGTCGTCGTAAGGACCAATTAGGTCAACGTGTACCACATCCCATGGATTCGCTGTCTTCAACGTTCGTGGGGGCAATAGTCCGTAGTCCTGCTTGCCACCGTGTACTTTTGCACGCTTGCACACAAGACACTTCTTGACGAACGCTGTGATAAAGGCCTCCATACCGGGCCAGTAGAGAGCTTGATGCATCGTCTTGAATTGACGCTCATGGCCAGGATGTCCGAGGTTCTGATGATACCAGCTTACGAGATCCTCGCGCAGCGATTCAGGAATAACAACTCGCTTCTGATACGCGACCAGTGAACAACCAAGAAGAGGCATGAGCTTGTAGTCAGGATTGTTGGTTCCGGCAAGACATGCAGACTTGATCGTCTGAATTGTTTCATCTTTCTCTTGATGATCTCGGATGACTGGGCCGTGCATTACGCACTCAGGCTCGTCAGTCGCAGCGTAGATCTCTTCGTCAAGCGTCTGCTGTTGGTTAGAGTCGAACTGCATACGTGAGAACGCGTCAGCACCGATGTTCTTGGAACCCTGGATGTAGTGTAGTTTGAGTCGGTACTCAGAAAGAAGTAGCTTCCAGCGCTTCACGCGCAAATTCGTCTCTGTCGGGTAGATTAAATTTTTGTGATCGGTGTGGACCACGACCTCGAAGCCAAGTAACATAGTTCGATACTCGCGAAGCAGAGACACGATGGACAACAATTCCAGTTCCATCGTTGTGTAGTTGATCTGGTACTTGTTCAGTGACCGAGAGTAGCAGGCAAGAATGGATTTCTGCTGCATGATGATACCTCCAAGCTGCTTTCCACTGGCATCGGCGTACACATGAAAGGGTTGGTCGAAATCTGGAAACGCCAGGAGTACAGCTTCGGCAAACGCCTTCTTGATAGCGTTGAACGCGTCTGTGTCGCTCTGCAGCCAGGTAAACGGGACCTTGTTGCTGGTGAACCGGTTGAGCGGAGCACATAGTGCAGCTTTGTTAGGTACCATGTCGCGATAATAATTTATCATTCCAAGGAACCGACGGAGTTCCTTCCTGTTCTTGGGCACTGCGATTTGCTGTATGGCTTGAATTTTCTTGGCCTGCGGCTGAATGCCTTCAGCAGTTAGCGTAAAGCCTAGGTAGTCAACGGAGTCACGTAAGATGTGGCATTTCTTGCCGTTGAGGGTGATATGGTATCTGTTGAGCCTTTCGAAAACCACACGAAGGTGCTCCAAGTGTTCTTCCTCGTTGCGAGAAAACACCAGTATGTCGTCGAGATAAACCACAACGAATTCGAGATCTCCAAAGATCTTCTCCATAGACGCTTGATACTCATCAGGTGCGGTTGCAACGCCCATGGGAAGTCTTTTGTGCTGGAACTTGCCCCATGGCAAGCAGAAAGCTGTGTATGGCCGGCTTTCTTTGGCAAGTCGACGCGCGTAGTAACCCATGTTCGCATCAAATGATGAAAGGCACTTCGCCCCTGCGAGGCGCATGAGAATTTCGCGGATCTTGGGCACGTAGTACGGGCTGCGGCGCAGGTACCTGTTCAGTAGTCGGAAGTCGATCAGCAACCGTAACGAACCGTTCGGTTTGACTATGAAGAAAGCTGGAGAGGCCATTTCCGAGTCGTAAATCTGTTCGAGGACGTCTTGGTTGACCAATCGCTGGATTTCTTTCTTGGCTTTGGCTTCGATGCTCCTTGCAATCGCGTACGGTTTTGCATGCACGGGCTTAAAGTCAGGAGACAGAGGAAGCACGTAGTCGTCGAACTTCATTCTGCCAAGATGGCCATCGTATAGATGCGCGTACTGCTGCAGGAGATGCAGGTAGCGTGCAGCCAATTCTCCAGACACCGTGTCAGGCATCAACTCAGTCGGTTGGACTGCATCGTCGCTTGTCTCCTTGTACTCGTCGGGGAACTCGGGGTCGGTATTCGTATCCAAAGCCGTCGCAGTAACCGGAGAGCCCGTGTTCAGCGCGGTGGAGCAGCCATCCCATTGAACGATTTTATCCTTGAAATTGAGCACAATGCCCAGTGCTTCCATCAGGTCTCGTCCAATGACCATTGAGTCTGTGCTGCTCTCAAGGACCTCAAACCGGTGGGTAATTCTGACCGACGGGTTGAGCTTGGTGAACTTGAACTGCACGATGGCGCTACCGTCACTCTTGACCGGACCACCTGCAGTCTGAAAGGTTGTGTTGGACGCGACTTGTCTGCGTCCGTGCTTGGCGATAGCTTCCATAGCTGCCGCATTGATTACACTCTTCGATGCTCCACTGTCCAGGAGGGCTTCAATAGTGGAGTGTTCGCCACGTAACTGCACGTCAATGCGCAATGGCGCCTTTGTGGTAGAAGGCTTCTTATTTACCAGACCGATGAACTTGAACTCTTCATCCTCGTCACTGGACTCACTGTCAGCTTTGTACACCTTCGGGTACTTCTTCGACTTGGACGGCTTCTTAGTTTCAGCTTGTTTGTGTTCGGCTGGTTGCTGCTTCTTGAGTGCGAAGCAGTCACTGGTGTTGTGGGATGAGGTCTGATGGTGTGAGCACCATTTACCCTGTCCTTTCTGTGTTGGTGCAGCAGAGTTCCCGTGCTTGTTCTTGTCATTACCGCTCTTGTGTCGCTCCAAGTGGGTAGACTTGCTCGGTTGGGAGTAGCGAGAAGGCTTCTGCTGCTGATTGCTGTTTTTGTCCTTCGAGATGGACTTCTCGCGCATTTCAATGCGCTCGAAGTACTGAAGTAACTCACTCATTCTTTCGTGGACGATTCCAGACGCGGCAAGTTTGTCTTGCCACGCGTGAGGCATGGCACGCTTCAGGAAGCGGCACTGCTGTACCTCGGGGAGACTTTCAGCGTTCACTGGTAATTCAGCGAACATACGCACGAGTTCCTTGAGCCGTCTGTAGACTTGCTGTACTGACTCGTTCGAGCGCTTGGTTAGGTTCCAAAGTTCTTCGTCGAGGGTCTCGCTGTAGTCGAGAGGGACTAGTTGCTGGCCGATATTCTCGTAAAATTGGGAAAATGAGAATCCTTCCTGCGCCGCCTGTCTCGCAGCATCTTCGACATCGTTCTTCATCTCACCGTCAAGTAGTAGGAGAAGTTGTAGTGCGGCTTGTTCGACGTTCCATCCTTTCTGCTGGGCTAGACTCTTAAAGCGCATGCTCCATCGCAGCCAGTCCTTGGCATTGCCGCCGTAGAACTTGGGGATGTTGATCTTCGCGGTGTCGGCCGGAGCGTGCTCAGTCGCTGGGCTCGTGACGATAGTGTAGGTGACGTAGTCGTTCTTGTCGTGAGACTGTCGCACCATCTTGGAAGGTCTTGAATGATTGATCCGTTCCAAATTTGATATATCAAAATGACGCGCCTTGGCTAGCAGAGGGCACGCGGATCGGGCTTGAGTCGACTTGGACGTGTGTAGCGGCCTTGGCTGGCAGAGGGTCGCTTGTGTGGGTCGACTTGAGCTTGAGTTGGAAGATTTGAAAGTGAATTAAATTATGGATGAGCGGCAAGGCTCTCTCTGTTTAAACTACTGCTACGTTCAAACATTCAAACTGTTCAAACGTTTGAAATGTTCTTCTTCTCGAGAAACTTGTTGCACCTTCTCGAGTTCTTATCCTTGTCCTTCGCCACAGGATTCATCCATATCAGGCAGGCAGTCATGTCAACTCAGCGTCCGAATCCGTCGGCGCGAACAGCGTCTTGCCGTACGTGTACGTCACGTAGCAGCCCAGGAAACCGCACACAACCACGACAATCAGCGCCTGGATCTTCTCGTACAGCGGGATCTCGTGCCACAGCTTCTTGAGCAGGAAGATAATGGGCAGCAGAATACTGATCAACGTGATGCACGAGGCCCCCACGAAGTCCACCAAATCGGAGAAATGGTCCTTCAGGATTATCGATAGGATGACTAACACCACAATGATGGCGACACGCAGGATCACGTACTTGATGGCGTTGATTCCACGATACTCGGCAGCTTCCGCCTCAGCATCATCAAAGTAAGGGCCCTCGGCGTCTGCGTTGGAGATGTACGACATTTTTGACGAGCGGCGATCGTCGCCGTTAACGGCGTCCTTACCGGGTGTGTTGGCAGCGGCGTACGAAGAAGCCCCGTAGGTGAGAGCATTTTCCACATCGTCCTCCTGCTTTTGGTGCATTTTTAAAACTAAGCGTTCAGCGAGGTAGAAGGCCGGGTTCAGGATGACCGAGAAGGCGATCGTAATGTGCAGCTGCACGAAGAAGTAGGCCATGACGACGGCGTCCCAGTCCGACTACCGATGTACCAATCATGCGCATGATTTTCAGTTGCTTCTTCTCGAACTCGTCCTTCTTCTCTGCACTTGCAGTTTCGATCATCGCCTTCGTCATCGTACCAGTGGCAATGTCCTTCAGGTCTTGTTCCTTGAAGACGTTCAACAGCGCCCATTTATACGTCTGCC
Organism: Phytophthora infestans T30-4; assembly: GCF_000142945.1. Classification (NCBI taxonomy): domain Eukaryota; phylum Oomycota; class Peronosporomycetes; order Peronosporales; family Peronosporaceae; genus Phytophthora; species Phytophthora infestans. The sequence goes on along the minus strand of NW_003303705.1, from coordinate 715,504 downwards.
AATCCTTGCCGTTCCAGTTTTTCGGCACTCCATCGCTTGTGTACTTCATCGGTTTAGTCATCGTCACTAACCGAACAAAGTGGCGTCACTTGGGCTCAATAACCCTATTGGAACTTGGTTCCGTGCACTTTCACACTTGCAATGAAAAAGAAGACTGAATTATTTGAGCGTTGCGCTCCACCAGAGCTCCTAACAACACTCACGGGTTCAACCCCGTTCTCATACAACGATCTGATCTACTAGAGTCTCACCTATTTTCTCAGTAGCAGCTTCTCAGCTCCTTTCCCAACTCCGTTTAACCAGACCTCTGGAATGAATTCCAACACTGGCAACCTGCTATACTCCATCTACCCGGACTCGACGAGCGGCCTCACCACACTGGGGTTCAAGTACCGGCAGACGTCCTGCAACAACTACGCGATAAGGAGACTGGATCGGAGATGTGGACTGAGCTTTGTAACCTGTATGAAGGGAAACAAAGTGAAGCAATTTAGGCCATGATCCGTCGCGTGGAGAATGAGCTTTGGAACACGAAACTCGTACCTGGAGGAGATGCAAATCTTCATCTTTGCAAGATGTTCAATCTCAAGATCGAACTTGGCGATCTGAGTCACACTGAAGCAAGCTACTAGCAGATAACACGATGGTGGATATGCTACTTGAGAGTTTACCAGATCAAATCGAATTTGAGCGTTTGAAGTCTTCCATTTACTATGGCGCAGACCCTAGTGTGTACACACCAAAGAGGGTTCGAGAGTTAATTTGTAACGGGGTACAATCCAGTGTGCCCCATGTTACATAAAGAGTGACCCGTCACTCTTGTGGACACCTGATACACGGTACCAGGTGCTCTCGGAACCAGTCAGTGCATGACTACTTAGCTCCACTATAGGTAACCTCTAGTTGGTATGTGACCCAAGCTTATCTTACTTATAAATACATCAGTCTTAAATCTACTCCTCTAAGTAGCAAACCGTTCCCACTGAGGCCGGGAACACGTGGACTTACGTTCACTCGGGTAGTTAATACCCTTAAGCACTTCCTCTGTGCAAGGTGCTGTGTGACCCCGTCACACTTGGTAGCACTCGTAGTCAATCCAGCACCATCGCGGGTAGATTGAACTACCTGAAACCTCTGTGCGCTCAACGTTTGAGCCAAGATGGACCGAAGCGAGTTTCCTCGCTTGAACGACTCACAGTACGAGTCTGTTCGGAATATAAGAGGCATCTTTGGACAAGATGTCCTTCGCAGCTTGGCGGCGGCGACGCAACAAGAACGCGTGACCGCGTTTGAGACCTACGAGCGTGGTCTCATCGCTCACGTCCGCGGGAGCTTGGAGGCCACGATGGCCGCTCCCCAGGCAACCAGGCCTAAGCCGGTGTGGCTGAAGGTCCCCGCGTTTGAGGGGAAGGAAGGAGAGAACCTTCACTTCTGGGTCCGTGAGGTGGAGATCGCCATGAAGGCGGGTCTCATCTCGGACATGCCAGTTCGGGTGGCGTTTGCCCTGTCCAACCTTGGTGGACGTGCCACGCACTGGGCGTACACCAGGAAGACGACATCTCCTGGATGCTTTGCATCCTGGGCTCAGCTGTGTGAGCAGCTTCGAGCCGCGTTCCTACCGGCGAACAACGAGTTCCGCCAGCGCTCACGCTTTCTCGCGTGTAAGCAAGGCAAACGTGAGCTGCAGGAGTACGCGCAAGAGATGCGCACGTTGGTGGCATCTCTGGCAGGGAATCCTCTGCCTGAAGACATTAAGACAACAGTCTTCATGGACGGCCTGAAGGTCGGTCCTGCTCGCACCCAGCTATTCCGGGTGCAAGCGACAACTATGGAGGAGGCGATTCGAATCGCCCTCCAAGAAGAGTACAGCCACAAGCAGGCTGGTACTCTTCGGGAAGAGGAACATCGCCACGATGAGAATGGCGTTCCTCGGGAGGCGGAGCATCGCAGCAATGACGCTGTTGCTCCTGCTGTCACGCAGCCCGCTGATACCGGTGCGTACAGCGAGTCCGAGCCCATGGACTTAAGCTCAGCCAAAAGCTTGGTCCGCTGCTATGGATGCGGCGGACACGGACACTACCAGCGTGTGTGTCCCTCGCTCGTCCTCGGGAAGAAGACAGCCCGTGGACCCCAAGTCCGGTGGCGCAGGCCACGGCCAGGTGGACGAAGACTCCCCGGCCACCAGTAGAGGCGGTATGCCCTACTGAAGAGCGCTAAGCCTTCGTGATGGGTGTGCAGGTTGTGCGCACCACGGGACTTAGCCCAGAGAGACGTGGTTCTCTCAAACCGGTGAAGGGCAGTGGTGGGCTGCTGGTAGTACACTCGGTGTACGGGGGTACTGTACCCCTTGAACGTTTGATGAGTTCTGGGGCGTTGATACGCCGCCGGAACGTCGCTTCGCATAGCGACATCCGACTGCACTCTATGTCAGAGTGGCGGTCGTGGGCTGGTCCTTGGTGGACTAGCCTTTGGTACGGTAGTATCAATGGTCCTCAACGGACCTGAACGTTTCGGCTCGATAAGCTCGCGCACCGCGGTGTCGCTCGCAGCTCTCGCCATGAACAACATGGCTGTGCCGAACATAAGGCACAGCCCGGACTTTGGTGTGGCAAGGCTGAGAAGGGCCTACCAGTCCAGGTCTATGACGGAGCATTGGTGAGTCATGTTCTTACCTCCGTCATGACTGGGGCGTCTGATACAGACCGCCAGGACGCAGAAGCGTCACGGAGCTGTCAACGCACCGCCAGCTCTGCGTACAGCAAGACCATGCTCCGCTGCGGCAATGCCACGGGCGTGAGTCTTTTGCCCGGCGTGTGGACCTGCTACACCAGCAGCGTCCAACGCCGAAGGTCGTCGCGCCGTACGGGCTTCGACAGTGGTTATGCCTTTAAGCGCTAACCAGGTGGGTAACTTAGGACCACACGGTCGCCCAGACCTTAACTGAAGAGGAAGGCGCTGAATGCGCTTCCTGTGTGGATAACACAGTACCACACGCAGTCGCCCAGACTATAACTGAAGAGGAAGGCATGACCATGCTTCCTGTGTGGGTAACACAGTACCACACGTAGTCGCCCATACTATAACTGAAGAGGAAGGCATTGTCCATGCTTCCTGTGTGGGTAACACAGTGCCACACGAGGTCTCGAGTGCCTCTGATGTCGTCAACGAGACATCACGACGTGGGTAACGAAGTGCCACGTCACGTCAGCCGCCGCAAGTGGTCTGAACCTTGTTCAGGCCGACGTCGCTTCAAACGACTCGGAGTCCAGGGCCCGGACTCCTCTGACTCGGTCGGTGGACACCAACTCTGTCCGGTGTGTGTGCGGGTCTGCCACGCCAGCTGATCCCAACACCGAAGGTCGTCGCGCCGTATGCGCTTCGACAGTGGTGGTGCTGAAGGGCATTCACCAGGTGGGTAACATAGGTCCACATTGCGGGTAACAAGTTCCGCAAGCAGCGAAGCTGCTTAAGGAGACCGACATTCGGTGCTCCGAGCGTGGGTAACAAAGTTCCACGCAAGGTCACTCAGACTATAACTGATAAGGAAGTCGCTGTATGCGCTTCCGGTGTGGGTAACAGAGCTCCACACAACCAACGTGGGTAACAGAGTTCCACACCCAAGGCGAGTAACATAGCGCCGCACACAGAGCCATTGGCTCGAGGCGCGAGGTTGTTTTGGCCTCGCCGGACGTGAGCAACTCGCTCGACGTCAAGTCGCGCAGACTCAAACTGCTGACGCGAAGGCTGAATGCCTTCGGTCGACACGGCCGACGCGGTCGACCATACCGACGCAGTGCACATGGCGGAGAGCCGTTGCGCCTGACAGTGGCTATTAGAAGCTACGAGAGACTAAGTAGTCTCGAGGTTAAGTGGGGGAGAGGCTCGGAAATACCTTTCCTCCCTGACTTTCCAAGAGGCAGGTAGCCGTCGTGCTGCCAGTGGCTATCACAAGCCACGAGAGACTCAATAGTCTCGAGTGTAAGTGGGGGAGAGGCTCGGAAATACCTTTCCTCCCTGGTCTTGCGGTAAGACCAAGTTCCTTACGGAACCAGGCGTCAATGTACATCGACTGCAGGCTGGAGGCGAACAGCTGGGCTAGAGCTGCGGTAGCTCTAGCCGAACAAGACATAGTGGCGAAGAAAGCCACGGGCGCAAGGTGCCTCGGAATCGCTGAGCGAATCAGCAGTGTTGGGGTTGCAAGCAACCACACACGAGGCGAAGCGCGGGCCTAGTGCAATCAACGCACTGGACCCTTGGTCTTGAACGACCTGTCGAGTAGGGTGAACGGAACGTCTCACCCGCCGACAAAGCGGTTGTGGTACGTGATGTACGCAACGCGCTGGGTATAATGGGCCGTGGAGCCATTACCCAAGTGTGGTGCACGAGTGCACACACAACTGACCAGGTGGTGGTCGAGGCAAGGCACGCAGTCGTAACTGGTGCCGCACCGAGCATGGCACCGTGGTGATGGCAGCTTGCCTCACCATGGGTTGGTACCCGTGAGTACTCGGTGTCAATGCCAGACACCAACGCCGCAGTGGCATGGTGGTGAGATATGCCCCACCACGGTCGAGTACCATCAAGGTACATGGTGTCTGTGACAGACACTGGTATAGGTGCAAAGGATATGCACCATACCACGACCCGATGCGCTCTGGACGCTGTGAGTCAACGCACGTACTGTGCATCGGCACTGGCTGCTGTCGAGCAGCCTGCCAGGAGTTCCACGTAATGAACTCGTCGCGCATGACACACATGACGTGCACGGAGCACTTATGGTAGCTGTGGTACGTGTCGTACACAGCGTACCTCGTGTACGGGTCCATGGACCTGTACACTGTGCTTGCACATGCGTCGTGCATGATGCGAGCAATGGCCATGAATCTGTTCAGGCGACAGCACAGCAGAAGCTGTTGCCGCCAAATATGGCAACCTTGTGGTGGGCGTACCGCACCAAAAGCTAGTACCGTACGGTACATGGTGTCGATGGGAGACACCTACACCACGGTTGTGTACCGTCACGGTACACGGTGTCGATGAAGGACACCTTCGCGCCGTTGGTATGGTGACCAAGACGCGAAGAGAGCGTGGCAAAAGCTCCGTCCGCAAGGATGAATCCTTGCTGGAGCCAAAGGCATGGCCCGAGGTGAGCTGAGAGCTCCCTCTAGTGCTGGGGAAGGTGTTGCCCTTCTCGGTGTCGTCCCTCGCGGGAGACACCATGCTTCGGACGCGTTCGCGAGGACTGTCGTGTCCTCTGGTGCGAGCTGTGGGCGAATGCCACACGTTCGGATGTTATTGCACGCTGTGCCAAAGCACTGTACGCGCGCTAGCGCAGGAGCTAAGGCAGCTCTGAGTGTAGGCTTTGCGGCCAACACAGTTGTGAGCATAGGGATGCAAATCCCAGTGAGCTTTGGCAGCACAAGTCACTGTGGATGTGACTGAGAGCCGCGCCAGTCTCGTGGCTGCTCAGTGTGAGAAATCACCTTTTGATGTTTTAATTCTCTCACTTCTGATTGGAGAATCAGTTGTGATTGGAGAATCAGGTGATTCTCAGCTAAGTGCGGGAGGATGTAACGGGGTACAATCCAGTGTGCCCCATGTTACATAAAGAGTGACCCGTCACTCTTGTGGACACCTGATACACGGTACCAGGTGCTCTCGGAACCAGTCAGTGCATGACTACTTAGCTCCACTATAGGTAACCTCTAGTTGGTATGTGACCCAAGCTTATCTTACTTATAAATACATCAGTCTTAAATCTACTCCTCTAAGTAGCAAACCGTTCCCACTGAGGCCGGGAACACGTGGACTTACGTTCACTCGGGTAGTTAATACCCTTAAGCACTTCCTCTGTGCAAGGTGCTGTGTGACCCCGTCACATAATTCTTGCAGCGGCCGCTCGGCAAACGGAGTTCAGAAGCAAACGCAGCGAGAAGAAAGGAGGCCAAAGAGGAGGACAAAGCAAAAGTGGTGATCAGGACCGAGTGCATTCACAGCAAGGGAAGACCGGCGGGTCTAAAAAGACGCGTCAATGCTTTGTGTGTGGGAGCGAAGACCACATTCGTGTCGATTGCCCAGAAAAGGTCAAGAAGCAAGGCGGAGCAGGCGAGACCGAGCAGAAACGCAAACCTCGTGGAAACTGCACGCTACGACATGAGATAAGAGTTCCTTTGAGTCTGACGACCAACAACTCGGATGAGGGAGTGGTGGCTGGAATCAGAGAGCCACGAGATACTCTCAGTGACCAAGAAGAAACACACGAAGTGGGAGAGCCCATGAACGATCATATTACTGAAGTAATTGAGGATCGTCATGAGGACAACGTCCTAGCAGTTGATCATGTACGTCATGGTGAATAGGCTGCTGATCATGGAGCAGAAACCGTTGCAGTTCATCTACAAGACAGTGATCAAGCTGCTGTGAAGTCAAGTGGTAACTGGTGGTACTTTGA